>NW_027591368.1:0-5000 GCF_964213995.1 Mustelus asterias | reverse complement strand
CTCTCTCTCTCTCGCGCTCTCTCTCGCTCTCTCTCTCGCACTCTCTCTCTCGCGCTCTCTCTCTCGCGCTCTCTCTCTCGCACTCTCTGTCTCGCTCTCTCTCTCGCTCTCTCTCTCGTGCTCTCTCTCTCGCGCTCTCTCTCTCGCGCTCTCTCTCTCTCGCTCTCTCTCTCGCGCTCTCTCTCGCTCTCTCTCTCGCGCTCTCTCTCTTGCGCTCTCTCTCTCGCACTCTCTCTTTGGCGCTCTCTCTCTCGCGCTCTCCCTCTCGCGCTCTCTCTCTCGCGCTCTCTCTCTCGCGCTCTCTCTCTCTCGTGCTCTCTCTCTCTCGCGCTCTCTCTCTTGCACTCTCTCTCTCGCGCTCTCTCTCTCGCGCACTCTCTCTCGCGCTCTCTCTCTCGCGCTCTCTCTCTCTCTCGCTCTCTCTCGTGCTCTCTCTCTCGCTCTCTCTCTCGCTCTCTCTCTCGCTCTCTCTCTCGCTCTCTCTCTCGCTCTCTCTCTCGCTCTCTCTTTCGCTCTCTCTTTCGCTCTCTCTCTCGCTCTCTCTCTCGCGCTCTCTCTCGCTCTCTCGCGCTCTCTCTCGCTCTCTCTCGCTCTCTCTCGCTCTCTCTCGCTCTCTCTCGCTCTCTCTCGCTCTCTCTCTCGCGCTCTCTCTCTCTCGCGCTCTCTCTCGCTCTCTCTCGCTCTCTCTCGCTCTCTCTCTCTCTCTCGCTCTCTCTCTCGCTCTCTCTCTCGCTCTCTCTCTCGCTCTCTCTCTCGCTGTCTCGCTCTCTTTCTCTCGTTCTCTCTCTCGTTCTCTCTCTCGTTCTCTCTCTCTCTCTCTCTCTCGCGCTCTCTCTCGCGCTCTCTCTCTCGCTCTCTCTCTCGCTCTCTCTCTCGCTCTCTCTCTCGCTCTCTCTCTCTCGCTCTCTCTCTCTCGCTCTCTCTCTCACGCTCTCTCTCTCACGCTCTCTCTCTCGCTCTCTCTCTCGCTCTCTCTCTCGCGCTCTCTCTCTCTCTTGCTCTCTCTCTCGCTCTCTCTCTCTCTCGCTCTGTCTCGCTCTCTCTCTCGCTCTCTCTCTCGCTCTCTCTCTCGCTCTCTCTCGCTCTCTCTCTCGCTCTCTCTCTCGCGCTCTCTCTCTCGCGCTCTCTCTCTCGCGCTCTCTCTCTCGCGCTCTCTCTCTCGCGCTCTATCTCTCGCGCTCTCTCTCTCGTGCTCTCTCTCTCTCGCGCTCTCTCTCTCTCGCGCTCTCTCTCTCTCTCGCTCTCTCTCGCGCTCTCTCGCGCTCTCTCGCGCTCTCTCGCGCTCTCTCGCTCTCTCTCGCTCTCTCTCGCTCTCTCTCTCGCTCTCTCTCTCGCTCTCTCTCTCGCTGTCTCGCTCTCTCTCTCGTTCTCTCTCTCGCTCTCTCTCTCGCGCTCTCTCTCTCGCGCTCTCTCTCTCGCTCTCTCTCTCTCGCTCTCTCTCTCTCGCTCTCTCTCTCTCGCTCTCTCTCGCTCTCTCTCTCTCTCGCGCTCTCTCTCTCTCGCTCTCTCTCTCTCTCGCTCTGTCTCGCTCTCTCTCTCGCTCTCTCTCTCGTGCTCTCACTCTCGCGCTCTCTCTCCCGCACTCTCTCTTTCGCGCTCTCTCTCTCTCGCGCTCTCTCTCGCGCTCTCTTGCACTCTCTCTCTCGCGCTCTCTCTCTCGCGCACTCTCTCTCGCGCACTCTCTCTCGCGCACTCTCTCTCGCGCACTCTCTCTCGCGCTCTCTCTCTCGCGCTCTCTCTCTCGCGCTCTCTCTCTCGCGCTCTCTCTCTCGCGCTCTCTCTCTCGCGCTCTCTCTCTCTCGCTCTCTCTCTCGCGCTCTCTCTCGCTCTCTCTCTCGCACTCTCTCTCTCGCGCTCTCTCTCTCGCGCTCTCTCTCTCGCACTCTCTGTCTCGCTCTCTCTCTCGCTCTCTCTCTCGTGCTCTCTCTCTCGCGCTCTCTCTCTCGCGCTCTCTCTCTCGCGCTCTCTCTCTCTCGCTCTCTCTCTCGCGCTCTCTCTCGCTCTCTCTCTCGCGCTCTCTCTCTTGCGCTCTCTCTCTCGCACTCTCTCTTTGGCGCTCTCTCTCTCGCGCTCTCCCTCTCGCGCTCTCTCTCTCGCGCTCTCTCTCTCGCGCTCTCTCTCTCTCGTGCTCTCTCTCTCTCGCGCTCTCTCTCTTGCACTCTCTCTCTCGCGCTCTCTCTCTCGCGCACTCTCTCTCGCGCACTCTCTCTCGCGCACTCTCTCTCGCGCTCTCTCTCTCTCGCGCTCTCTCTCTCGCGCTCTCTCTCTCGCGCACTCTCTCTCGCGCACTCTCTCTCGCGCACTCTCTCTCGCGCACTCTCTCTCGCGCACTCTCTCTCGCGCACTCTCTCTCGCGCACTCTCTCTCGCGCACTCTCTCTCGCGCACTCTCTCTCGCGCTCTCTCTCTCGCGCTCTCTCTCTCGCGCTCTCTCTCTCGCGCTCTCTCTCTCGCGCTCTCTCTCTCGCGCTCTCTCTCTCGCGCTCTCTCTCTCGCGCTCTCTCTCTCGCGCTCTCTCTCTCGCGCTCTCTCGCTCGCGCTCTCTCTCTCTCGCTCGCGCTCTCTCTCCCACCCTCTCTCTCCCGCCCTCTCCCTCCTGCCCACTCTCTTCCGTCCTCTCTCGCCCGCCCTCTCTCTCTCCCGCCCTCTCTCGCCCGCGCCTCTCTCTCCCGCGCCCTCTCTCTCCCGCGCCCTCTCTCTCCCGCGCCCTCTCTCTCCCGCGCCCTCTCTCTCCCGCGCCCTCTCTCTCCCGCGCCCTCTCTCTCCCGCGCCCTCTCTCTCCCGCGCCCTCTCTCTCCCGCGCCCTCTCTCTCCCGCGCCCTCTCTCTCCCGCGCCCCCTCTCTCCCGCGCCCCCTCTCTCCCGCGCCCCCTCTCTCCCGCGCCTCTTCTCTCCCGCGCCCCCTCTCTCCCGCGCCCCCTCTCTCCCGCGCCCTCTCTCTCCCGCGCCCTCTCTCTCCCGCGCCCTCTCTCTCCCGCGCCCTCTCTCTCCCGCGCCCTCTCTCTCCCGCGCCCTCTCTCTCCCGCGCCCTCTCTCTCCCGCGCCCTCTCTCTCCCGCGCCCTCTCTCTCCCGCGCCCTCTCTCTCCCGCGCCCTCTCTCTCCCGCGCCCTCTCCCTCCCGCGCCATCTCTCTCCCGCGCCCTCTCTCTCCCGCGCCCTCTCTCTCCCGCGCCCTCTCTCTCCCGCGCCCTCTCTCTCCCGCGCCCTCTCCCTCCCGCGCCCTCTCCCTCCCGCGCCCCCTCCCTCCCGCGCCCCCTCCCTCCCGCGCCCCCTCCCTCCCGCGCCCCCCCTCCCGCGCCCCCTCCCTCCCGCGCCCCCTCCCTCCCGCGCCCCCTCCCTCCCGCGCCCCTCCCTCCCGCGCCCCCTCCCTCCCGCGCCCCCTCCCTCCCGCGCCCCCTCCCTCCCGCGCCCCCTCCCTCCCGCGCCCCCTCCCTCCCGCGCCCCCTCCCTCCCGCGCCCCCTCCCTCCCGCGCCCCCTCCCTCCCGCGCCCCCTCCCTCCCGCGCCCCCTCCCTCCCGCGCCCCCTCCCTCCCGCGGGGCGCCGTAGAGTGAGAGAGAGCGAGAGAGAGAGCGAGAGAGAGAGCCTCTTAGTGTCCAAAGATGTGCAGGTTAGGTGGATTGGCCATGCTAAGTTGCCCCTTAGTGTCCAAAGATGTGCAGGTTGGGTGGATTGGCCATGCTAAATTGCCCCTTAGTGTCCAAAGATGTGCGGGTTAGGTGGATTGGCCATGCTAAATTGCCCCTTAGTGTCCAAAGATGTGCAGGTAAGGTGGATTGGCCATGCTAAATTGCCCCTTAGTGTCCAAAGATGTGTAGGTTAGGTGGATTGGCCATGCTAAATTGCCCCTTAGTGTCCAAAGATGTGCGGGTTAGGTGGATTGGCCATGCTAAATTGCCCCTTAGTGTCCAAAGATGTGCAGGTTAGGTGGATTGGCCATGCTAAATTGCCTCTTAGTGTCCAAAGATGTGCAGGTTAGGTGGATTGGCCATGCTAAGTTGCCCCTTAGTGTCCAAAGATGTGCAGGTTTGGTGGATTGGCCATGCTAAGTTGCCCCTTAGTGTCCAAAGATGTGCGGGTAAGGCGGATTGGCCATGCTAAATATATTCTAGTTTCGGGGGGGATTAGCAGGGTAAATAGGTGGGGTTACGGGGATAGGATGGGATTGTTGTTGGTGCAGGCTCGATGGGTTGAATGGCCTCCTCCTGTGTTGTAGGGATTCTATGATCAAGTGGTGCTGAAGTGTAAAGTCTGAACACACTGTGTGAGCAGTGAAAGAAACCACCTTCCTGCAGCCTGCAGCGATGATGAATTAACTTCAGATTTATACCGACTTGCAAATGTGCCACTGACAGAGTTATAGAGCCCGCTCTCTGTCGGAACACTGGGCGCTATGCCAGTCTGGGGCTAGCGGGAAGCAACTGAATGGTGGAATTTGACCGCTTGCCAATCCAGAGTAACATTAATCTTCGTCGGGGACGGGATTTAAGAGTCAAACGCGGGCAGGTTATTGCGAAGGATCCCAACTGTGCGCGAGGGCCGAGGCTTAACGATGGGCGGCCTTTCCAAACGAAAGCAGCTGGCGCAGGACAATGTGAGGCTCAAGGTCGTAAACGTGAGGGATCTGAGGGAGCAGACGCCTGCAGACATCCCAGGAGCAGAGCGGAAAAGCAGAGCGGTTGCGTTTGGCTTGTTCTGACTGCACCGTTCTCCCCCCTGACCTGGGCCCCACTTTACACACAGCAGATTGGGGGAAATTATAACAGTTCAGAAAAATAAAGGTTTACAAATGTAACACCAGAACTAGAGTGAGGCTGATAACTATCAGGAAAAACTGTGAATGAGAAGTCAAGGGAGAGAAAACTGAGCTTCTCTTAACATTCTGCAAGTGTTTGATTCAGTGAAGTTGGGGGTGAGGGGGGGCCATCGATATAAAACAGACACTGACCGATCCGACAGGGAATTTAACAGACATTCCTTTACCAAGGGAGTGGGGAGAATGTG
>NW_027591367.1:0-93313 GCF_964213995.1 Mustelus asterias | reverse complement strand
CCCAGCGACAATGTGGCAGGAAAAAGGGTGACCCAGTGCCAGTGAGCTGGGGCGGTGGAAACTCCGGGATAGCGGCTGGTCGGCCCGCGCTCTCTCTCGGGTCGCGGAGAGTTGGGGCCTGGCAGTTTCGGTCGGCCACCCTCCGGGGGGGACTGCGGCAGCTCGGAGCCGGGTGAGTCCGGGGGGCGGGGGGAGGGAGATACAAGCCCTGGGGTTCACCCCCTCCCTCCTCCCCCCCACCCACACCCTCCCCCTTCCCCCGGGGCCCAAACCCCCCACCCGCACCGTGCTCAGGCCGCAGTCCCCGGGCCTCGAGTGGGAGCTTCGCCCGGGGCCGAGAGGGAGAGGCCGGCGGGGGAGAGCTGAGCAAATAGTGACCCCCCCCTCCCCCCGAAAAAACACCCCCAAAACCCACCCCAACCCCCCGAAATCTGACCTCAAACTCCCGCCAAATCTACCCCAATCCCCCAACAAATCTCCCCCAAACCCTCCCCAAAATCTGACCCTAAATCCCCCAAAATCTGACCCTAAATCCCCCAAAATCTGACCCTAAACCCCCCAAAATCTGACCCTAAACCCTCCCCAAAATCTGACCCCAAACCCACCCCAAACCCTCCCCAAAATCTGACCCCAAACCCTCCCCAAAATCTGACCCCAAACCCACCCCAAACCCTCCCCAAAATCTGACCCCAAACCCTCTCCAAAATCTGACCCTAAACCCTCCCCAAAATCTGACCCCAAACCCTCCCCAAAATCTGACCCCAAACCCTCCCCAAAATCTGACCCTAAACCCTCCCCAAAATCTGACCCTAAACCCCCCAAAATCTGACCCTAAACCCTCCCCAAAATCTGACCCCAAACCCACCCCAAACCCTCCCCAAAATCTGACCCCAAACCCTCTCCAAAATCTGACCCTAAACCCTCCCCAAAATCTGACCCCAAACCCTCCCCAAAATCTGACCCCAAACCCTCCCCAAAATCTGACCCTAAACCCTCCCCAAAATCTGACCCTAAACCCCCCAAAATCTGACCCTAAACCCTCCCCAAAATCTGACCCCAAACCCACCCCAAACCCTCCCCAAAATCTGACCCCAAACCCTCCCCAAAATCTGACCCCAAACCCTCCCCAAAATCTGACCCCAAACCCTCCCCAAAATCTGACCCCAAACCCTCCCCAAAATCTGACCCCAAACCCTCCCCAAAATCTGACCCCAAACCCTCCCCAAAATCTGACCCCAAACCCTCCCCAAAATCTGACCCCAAACCCACCCCAAACCCTCCCCAAAATCTGACCCCAAACCCTCCCCAAAATCTGACCCCAAACCCTCTCCAAAATCTGACCCCAAACCCTCCCCAAAATCTGACCCCAAACCCTCCCCAAAATCTGACCCCAAACCTCCCCAAAATCTGACCCCAAACCCTCCCCAAAATCTGACCCCAAACCCTCCCCAAAATCTGACCCCAAACCCTCCCCAAAATCTGACCCCAAACCCTCCCCAAAATCTGACCCCAAACCCTCCCCAAAATCTGACCCCAAACCCTCCCCAAAATCTGACCCCAAACCCTCCCCAAAATCTGACCCCAAACCCTCCCCAAAATCTGACCCCAAACCCTCCCCAAAATCTGACCCCACACCCTCCCCAAAATCTGACCCTAACCCCTCCAATATTTGACCCAAACCCTACCCACAATCTGACCCCAAACCCTCCCCAAAATCCACCCCAAACCTTCCCCAAGATCCACCCCAAACCCTCCCCAAGATCCACCCCAAACCCTCCCCAAGATCCACCCCAAACCCTCCCCAAGATCCACCCCAAACCCTCCCCAAGATCCACCCCAAACCCTCCCCAAGATCCACCCCAAACCCTCCCCAAGATCCACCCCAAACCCTCCCCAAGATCCACCCCAAACCCTCCCCAAGATCCACCCCAAACCCTCCCCAAGATCCACCCCAAACCCTCCCCAAGATCCACCCCAAACCCTCCCCAAGATCCACCCCAAACCCTCCCCAAGATCCACCCCAAACCCTCCCCAAGATCCACCCCAAACCCTCCCCAAGATCCACCCCAAAATCCACCCCAAACCCTCCCCAAAGTCCACCCCAAATCCTCCCCAAAGTCCACCCCAAACCCTCCCCAAAGTCCACCCCAAACCCTCCCCAAAGTCCACCCCAAACCCTCCCCAAAGTCCACCCCAAACCCTCCCCAAAGTCCACCCCAAACCCTCCCCAAAGTCCACCCCAATCCCTCCCCAACATCTGACCCCAAACCCTCCCTAAAATCTGACCCCAAACCCTCCCCAAGACCTGACCCCAAACCCTCCCCAGAATCCACCCCAAACCCTCCCCAGAATCCACCCCAAACCCTCCCCAGAATCCACCCCAAACCCTCCCCAGAATCCACCCCAAACCCTCCCCAGAATCCACCTCAAACCCTCCCCAAAATCCACCCCAAGATCCACCCCAAACCCTCCCCAAGATCTGACCCTAAACCCTCCCCAAGATCTGACCCTAAACCCTCCCCAAAAATGACCCCAAACCCTCCCCAAGATCGACCCTAAACCCTCCCCAAGATCTGACCCTAAACCCTCCCCAAGATCTGACCCTAAACCCTCCCCAAAAATGACCCTAAACCCTCCCCAAAAATGACCCCAAACCCTCCCCAAAAATGACCCCAAACCCTCCCCAAAATCTGACCCCAAACCCTCCCCAAAATCTGACCCCAAACCCTCCACAAAATCTGACCCCAAAATCTGACCCCAAACCCTCCCCAAAATCTGACCCCAAACCCTCCCCAAAATCTGACGCCAAACCCTCCCCAAAATCTGACCCCAAACCCTCCTCAAAATCTGACCCCAAACCCTACGATAATCTGAGCCTATCCGTCCCCAAAATCTGACCCCAAACACTCGCCAAAATCTGACGCGAACCCATCACAGCGCTAAAGACCCAGGTTTGATTCCCAGCTTGGGTCACTGCAGTGCAGAAGGAGGTAATTCGGCCCATTGAATCTGTCCCGACTTTCTGAAAGAGCATCTTAATCCAGGCCCGCTCCTCTGCCCTATCTCCGTAACCCCTGCATTTACCATGGATAAACCACCTTCCCGACACATCTTTGGACGCTAAGGGGCAATTTAGCATGGCCAATCCTCCTAACCCGCACATCATTGGAGTGTGGGAGGAAATCAGCACAACCGGAAGAAACCCGCGCAGACACGGAGAACGTGCCTACTCCACACAGACAGTCACCCGAGGCCAAAATCGAACCTGGGTCCCTGGCACTGTGAGGCAGCATTGCTAACCACCGTGCCACCCACAGCCAAACCCTTTCACAACACCTCCCCCAATAAGCTCTGGATGGGCCCATTGAGCTGCCATGTACATTATATGGACTAGATCCCCTTCCCCTGGTTGAGTAGATGGGGTGCGATGCAAGATTATACCCAAGGGGTGAGATTTTTCCTGGGCGGAGTGAGTTTGCAGCTGGACCCTTTGTGTGTTGAGCAAACGAGTGGAATGCCTGCCCCATCTTGGATGTACTGTACACAGTTTCAATCTCCTTCCTAAAGGATGGACATACTCGCATTGGAAGCATTCAGAGAAGATTTACTCAACTGATCCCTGGGATAAAGGGGGTTGGTTTATGGGGAAAGTTTGAGCCCTGGGAGACTGTGGAGTTTGCATGTCCTCCCCGTGTCTGCGTGGGTTTCGTCCGGTGCTCCAGTTTCCTCCCAGAAAGATGTGCCAGTTAGGTAGATTGGCCATGATCAATGCGTGGGGTTACGGGGAAAGAGCGGATGGATGGGACCAGCTAAAGTGCTGTTTTGGAGGGTCGGTGCAGACTCAATGGGCTGAATGTCCTTCTGCACTCCAGGGATTCTAACAATCCTAAGGGTTATGGACATAGGGAAGTGGAGTTGAGGATTATCATGCCTTGATTTGATTTATTATTGTCACGTTTTGGTATACAGTGAAAAGTATTGTATCTTGCGCGCTATATAGACAAAACATATTGTTCACAGAGTACATAGGGGAGAAGGAAAGGAGAGGGTGCAGAATGTTGTGTTAACGTCATAGCTCAGTTATGATCTTATCGAATGGCGGAACAGACTGGATGGGCTGAATGGCCTCCATCTGTTCCAACATTTTATAGAATCTTAGTGCAGAAGGAGGCCATTCGGCCTATCGAGGCTGCACAGACTTCAACCCGACCCAGGTCTAATCCCCATAACCCCATTTACCCTAACTAGTCCCCCCTTGACACTAAGGGGAAATTTAGCATGGCCAATCCACCTAAACCCGCACATCTTTGAACTGTGGGGGGAAACCGGAGCACCTGGAGGAAACCCACGCAGACACGGGGAGAATGTGCAAACTCCACACAGACAGTGACCCAAGCTGGGAATTGAACCTGGGTCCCTGGCACTGTGAGGCAGCAGTGATAGCCACTGTGCCACCGTACCGCCTGTGTCTTGTTATGTAAGCAGAGCTGGAAGCTGCTGTGTGTGTTGGTGACAGTGTAAATATTCTTGGTAAGTTGCAGGATGTTGACTGATGCAGCTTTCTGTGTTGTTGTGTCCCTCCCCAGTCATGGCGTCTGACGACGTGGTGAGGTTTCACTTCCCCAACCACGAGGTGACCATCCTGAAGAAGATGAACCAGCTGCGGATGGAGGAGCGTTTCTGCGATGTCACCATCGTGGCGGATCAGCTGCGCTTCCCCGGGCACCGGGTGGTGCTGGCGGCCTGCTCGCCCTTCCTGCGGGACCAGTTCCACATGAACCCCTCGCAGGAGGTGCAGGTCTTCCCCATGACGGGCGCCCAGATCGTGCTGCGGCTGCTGCTGTCCTGCTACACCGGCACGCTGGAGTTCCCCTTCAATGACATCCTGGACTACCTGACGGCGGCCAGCTGCCTCCAGATGGAGCACGTGGTGGAGAAGTGTCGGCAGTCGCTGTCACCCCGCATCGGGCCCCGCGTGCCACCTTCCGAGGGGGTCGAGGAGCGGCCCTGCACGCCGCAGATTGCCACCTCCTCGGAGCGGGCGCCCGACACCGAGCGGCTGCCGTCGTGGGAGATGGGGGCGGCGCAGGAGAAGGGCCCGAGGAGGACGCCGGCGGACGACGTGGTGAAGCTGGAGGCGGAGCAGCGGGTGGACTTTGGCGGGGCCGAGGACATCTGCATCCACAAGGTGGAGTCCTTGGCCGACTGCATGGAGGGGTGCCCGGAGCAGACGGGCAAGGGGCGGCCGGCAGGCAGTGGTACGGAACCCGCCAACGGCCTGGACCCCGACCCGGGCATCCACTCGACTGTGGGGGGCGGCGCAGGGGGCTACTCCGACAGCAGCGCCCCCTACGACATGTCGGAGGTGATGATCTCGGACGAGTTCCAGGAGGAGGACTACGAGAGCTCGGCCAGCGAGGATTGCCGCAGCAGCGGCTTCACCGGGACCTTCTACCGGCCAGGCGAGGAGCCCCCGCCTCCCCCCGTGGCCCTCTCCGGCCTCGGGCAGGGCACCAAGGAGAGCGAGGCGGCCCGGAGCCCGGGCCTCTGCTCCGAGTGCGGCGCCCCCTTCGAGCACCGCGAGCACCTGGCCGCCCACATGGTGGTCCACAAGCTCTACATGTGCCTGCTGTGTGCGGCAAGGTCTTCAAGAAGAACGCGCGGCTGGCCCAGCACATCAACGTGCACACCGGCTTCAAGCCGTACTGCTGCGCCATCTGCGGCCGCACCTTCACGCAGAAGCGCTCGCTCAAGGACCACATGAACGTGCACAATGGCGACTCGCCGCACTGCTGTAACTACTGCGACATGCGCTTCACCCACTACAGCACCCTGCGGGTCCACCTGCGCGACCAACACGGCAAGACCACAACCCGCAACACAGAGAACAAGCCTGCCGAAATCAGCCTGGTGGTGCCTTAGCAGTTGTTTTGTTTTAGTTGTCCTGCCCCCCCCTCCCCCGCCTTGACTCCCTCCCTCCCTCCCAATCCCTCCCAAGGATCCCAAATACCACCCCCCCCCCCCCCCCCCCCCCCCGCAAATGCAGCACCATGTTCAAACAATGTCGCAGTAGAGACACTCAACTAACACCACGCGATTACACCCCAGTCCGTCTTTCCAATCAATGGACTCTTTGCCCCACTCTCGACCCTACCCGCCCCCCCCCCTTCGTCCTCTCAACCATCCGCGTTTTTAACCGATGGCCTGTCTCCTCACCATTGTCCAGTTTTTTTTTGTATGTCTGCGTGACAGAAAGCACCTCTTTTATGTAATCTATATTTTTATTCCAAAAAAAATAATAATTTGTGATTTTAAAAAAAATAAGCCGCGGAAATCATTTGTTTAAAAATTTCCCGTCGCGCGGGTGTTTGGTGCTGTGGGGACTGTGACCTCCCGCCCGCCGCCGCCTCCACCCCCTCAGCGTGGTATTCGTTTCGCCAAAGGCTTTGCAGATAGTCAGGCAGTTGCTCCAAAGTTTCACTCAAACATGCACACACAGGATTTCTGAGTCATTTTGTCTGCGCAAGAAGCCAAAGTGGTTTCCTGTTGCCTCTCTTGCGGCTTTCGTGATCTATTGCGGTCTCTAATCGATGTTAGAGCGCCACTGTCTGCCCTTTGACGGGGGGGGGAAGGGGAACCGGAAGCAGCAAAGTCCATCATAATTCAAGTGCCCTCCCCTTGCTGGAACAGGTGGAGGTCATTCAGCCTCTCACACCTATGAGATCAGCGATCTCACTCCATTTCCCTGAATCCCTTTAGCTGACAAAAATCGATCACTCTCATTGATCCAGCGTCTGTGGTCATTTATGGGAGAGGGCTCCAAACTTCCACCACCCCTCCGTGTGCAGACATCTTTCCTGATTTCACTTTTATTTTGGACTATGTCCCCGATTTCCAGACAGGAGGTTTAGAAGGGGTTTGAGTTGGAAGTGTATTTATTCGTGTCACAAGTAGGCTTACATCAACACTGCAATGAAGTTACTGTGAAAATCCCCTAGCCGCCACACTCCGGCACCTGTGAGGGTACACCGAGGGAGAATTTAGCATAGCCAGTGCACCTAACCGGCACGTCTTTCAGACTGTGGGAGAGAAACCGGAGCACCCGGAGGAAACCCACGCAGACACGGGGGAGAACATGCGGACTCCACACAGATAGTGACCCAAGCCGGGAATCGAACCCGGGTCCCTGACGCTGTGGGACAGCAGTGCTAACCACTGTGCCGCCCCATTAACACTGCAATTAAGTTATGTGGAAATCCCCTAGTTGCCACACTCCGGCACCTGTTGGGGTACGCTGAGTGAGAATTTAGCACGGCCAATGCACCTAACCAGCACATCTACGGACTGTGGGAGGAAACCAGAGCACCCGGAGGAAGCCGATGCAGACACGGGGAGAACATGCAGAATCCGCACAGACAGTGACCCAAGGCTGGAATCGAACCCAGGTCCCTTGTGCTGTGCGGCAGCAGTGCTGACAACTGTGCCACTGTTGAGGAAAAGCTTTTTTACCCAGAGGGTGGTGGCAATCTTTAATTCACTGCCTGAAAAGGTGGTAGAGGCAGGAGCCCTAAGCATTTAGATGAGCACTTGAAACGCCAAAGCATACAAGGTATGGACCAAGTCCTGGAAAATGGGATTAGAAGGGATGGATGCTTGATGGCCAGTGCAGGCATGATGGGCCGAAGGGCCTCTCTGTGCTGTAAAACCCTATGACTCCTCAGCCAGCACAAAGAGTTTACCCACCCCCATCCTGCTCCTCTTCATAGCTTGTAAACCTGGACAAAATCACCCTTCACTTCTAAATTCCTGGGAATACTGCCCTGGTTTGTGTGATTTATAGATTCACAGTACAGAAGGAGGCCATTCAGCCCAACAGGTCTGCATCCACCCTCCGACAGAGCAGCCCAGCCAGGTCCTATCCCCGTAACCCCACAAATTCACCACGCTAATCCCCCTCACCTACACAGCTTGGACACTCAGGGACAATTTCGCATGGTCAATCCACTTAACCTGCACTTCTTTGGACTGTGGGAGGAAACAGGAGCACCTGAGAGAACCCACACAGACAAGGGGGGAATGTGCAAACTCCACACAGGCAGTCACCTGAGGCCGGATCCCAACCCACTGTGAGGCAACAGTGCTAAACACTGTGCCATTGTGTCACCCTCGGTGGGTCCTGAACCTTCTGAGTCCAGCTATCATTCTGGTAAAGCTACACTGCTCTCCCTTCAAAGTTATTATATCCTTCCTCAAGTCCAGAACTGCTCAGTGTTCCCGTGTGGTCAGAAGCATGATTTCTTCCCTCTTGTATTCTAATTCTCTCCATATAAAGGCCAGCATTCCATTAGGTTCTTTGATTATCTTCTGTGCGAGTCCAAGACATTTCAGTGATCTACGTACCTGGACTTCCAAGTTTTGTTGCATTTTCACTGCTTTTCACCATTTAGTAAAGGGAAACAAATGCTTCCTCCCTCAAGCGAGTAAGAAAGAAAGCAAAGTGTAGATATCCAGACGGGATCTGACCAAGGCTCTGTACAAACTCAACATCACTTCCTGCTCTTTGCATCCCAGCCCTCTGGAGATGCAGGCCATCCATGAGCCACTTGTAGTTTTGGGATTTTTTTTTGTACCTGTCTGGAGGCTTTAAATGATTTGTCTATTGAACTCCTGAATCTCTGTGCTTTTCTCCTCTATGCACGCCAGTTAGAAATGGCACAAAGAACAGTACAGCACAGGAACAGGACTCTTGGCCCAGCAAGCCAACGCATGACACCTTGGTAAACAAAAGACCTTTTGCCTCTCCGTGGTCTCTAACCTTCTATTCCCTGTCTATTTGTGTATCTGTCAAGCTGCCTCTTAAACATTTATTGTAGCTATTATATCTGCTTCTACCACCTCCTCTGGCAGCGCATTCCAGGCACTTACCACCCTCTGTGTAAAAAAAAATGTGTCTCTCGCATCTTTAAACTTTCCCCATTTTACCTTAAACCTATGTCCCCGAGTAATTGACATTTTAAACATGTTATTGTTGTCACAATTAGGCTTACACTAACACTGTGTTGAAGTTACTGTGAAAATCCTCTAGTCACCGGATTTAGCATGGCCAGTTCACCTAACCAGCACGCCTTTCGGACTGAGGGAGGAAACCGGAGCATCAGAAGGAAACCCATGCAGACACGGGGAGAATGTGCAGACTCGGCACAGACAGTGACCCAAGCCGAGGATCGAACCCGGGTCCCTGGCGCTGTGAGGCAGCACTGCTAACCACTGTGCCACTGTGCTGCCCTAATTTCTACCCTGGGAAAAATACTCCAACTATCCATTCTATCCACGCCCCACATAATTTTGTAAACCTCTATCAGGTCGCCCCCCTCAGCCTCCGACCTTCAAGTGAAGAAAGATTTGTCACAGATTTTGCTTTCTTGGGCCCTTGAAAGGGGGCAACCACGTATTGAATTCCACTGGACAATGTTTTGCCCTCCCTGTTCTGCCTATGCGTCTGGGAGTCTCCTGCCTTCATGTGCATGACTTATTACCCAGTCCAACTTACTGTCATTTGCAAATTGAGACACATAGCATGGAAGTATTGTGTCCAAATTGGGCTCATCAGGCTTTACACTAGATGTTGAGGCATTGGAGAGGGTCCAGAAAAGATTCTTGAGATGGTTTCAGTGGTGAGGAACTTTAGTTTTTAAAAATTCATTTACGGGATGAGGGTGCCACTGGCTAGGCCAGCAGTTATTGCCCATCTCTGTTAACTCCAATAATAGTATATGGTGAGGGAATAGGTCAGAAGCTTATCTTTTACCCTAAGCAAGTGTATTCTCAGCACAGTAACCTCTTGCTTTCCCTCACCCAACTGTTCCAGCTGTGTCTTTTTTGGAGATTGAGCCAGTTATCTTTAACAGTGCAATTATCTCAACAATGTGATTGTTAAAGGATGCATTGGTGATACATTGACAATCCCTAATTGCCCATGAGAAGGTAGCAGTAAGTTGCCTCCTTGAACCACTGTTAGAACTCTACAAGATTATGAGGGGCATGGTCAGAGTGGACAGTCAGAAGCTTTTTCCTAGGGTGGAAGAGTCAATTACTAGGGGGCACAGGTTTAAGGGGCAAGGTTTAAAGGAGATGTACGAGGCAAGTTTTTTACACAAAGGGTGGTGAGTGCCTGGAACTCGCTGCCAGGGGAGGTAGTGGAAGCAGATACGATAGTGAGTTTTAAGGGGCGTCTGGACAAATACATGAATAGGATGGGAATAGAGGGATACGGTCCCTGGAAGGGTAGGGGGGTTTTAGTTCAGTCGGGCAGCGTGGTCGGTGCAGGCTTGGAGGGCCGAAGGGCCTGTTCCTGTGCTGTAATTTTCTTCGTTCTTTTTGTTCACTGTATTCCCTGTGGTGTAGGTAAACCCACAGGGCTGTTAGGGAGGGAGATCCAGAAATTTGACCCAGCGACAATGAAGGAACAACAATATATTTCCAAGTGAGGATGGTGAGTGACTTGGAGGGGAAGCTCTAGCTGGTGATGTTACCAGGTATCTGCCACACTTGTCTTTCTAGATGGTCATGTGTCTGGAAGGAGCTGTTTCAGGAACATTGTTGAGTTTCTACAGTGCATCTTGTAGATGGTACACAAGGCTGTTGCTGTGCATTTGATTTGATTTGATTTATTGTTGTCACATGGATTGGGATACAGTGAAAGGCATTGTTTCTTGCGCTATACAGACAAAACATACCGTTCATAGAATACACAGGGGAGAAGGAAAGGCGAAGGTGCAGAATATAGTGTTACAGTCATAGCTAGGGTGTAGAGAAAGATCAACTTAATGCAGGGTAGGTCCATTCAAAAGTCTGATGGCAGCAGGGGAGAAGCTGTTTTTGATTTGATTTATTATTGTCACATGTATTAACATACAGTGAAAAGTATTGTTTCTTGCATGCAATGCTGACAAAGCATACCGTTCATAGAGAAGGAAACACGAGAGTGCAGAATATAGTCATAGCTAGGGTGTAGAGAAAGATCAACTTAATGCAAGGTAAGTCCATTTAAAAGTCTGACAGCAGCAGGCACTGAGAATACACTTGCTTAAGGTAAAAGATAAGCTTCAGATTTATTCCCTCACCATATACTATTATGGGTGGTGATGGGAGTGAATGTTCGTAGAAAGGGTAACAATCAAGTGGGCTGTTTTGTCCTGGATGGCGTGGAGCTGCGTGAGTGTTGTTGGAGCTGCACTCATCAGGCAAGTGGAGAGTATTCCATCACACTCCTGACTCGTGCCTTGTAGCTGGTGGACAGGCTTTGGGGGATCAGGAGGTGAGTTACTTTCCACAGGACTCCTGGCCTTTGGCCTGCTCT
Source organism: Mustelus asterias (assembly GCF_964213995.1). Lineage (NCBI taxonomy): Eukaryota > Metazoa > Chordata > Chondrichthyes > Carcharhiniformes > Triakidae > Mustelus > Mustelus asterias. Next base: position 81,954 of record NW_027591367.1, on the reverse strand, counting down.
TGTAGCCGTAGTATTTATATGTCTCGTCCAGTTCAGTTTCTGATCAGCTGAATGTAAATAGTGAAGCTGGGACTGCTTTGCTTGGAGATGAAAATGCTAAGAGGTGATTTGATAGAGGTGTTCATATTCCTGAGGTGAAGAGGGAGAAACTGTTCCAGAGGCGGAAAGGCCATCAACCAGAGGGCACCAACCTTTTTGAGGAGAAACATTTTCTCACAGCGAGTTGTTTGGATCTGGAATGCACTGCCCGAGAGTGTGGTGAGAGCAGCTTTAGTCAAGTATTTCAAAAGAGAATTGGATTATTGTCTAAACAAGAAAAGAATTGCAGGGAAATGGCACGCTTGCAGAGAGTTGGCGCAAACAATGAGCAGAATGGCCTCCTCCTGTGCTGTAATCACTCCATGATACATGTATCACTCGATGATACATGATATCACTCCAAGTCATGTAATAAGGCAGCTCACTGGGGCCCCAGAACGGATTCCGGGAGTGCCATTTGCCACATCATGTTAATCTGCCCTTTAGTCTCACTACCTCCCATTCTGCGTCCTCTCGTTTTTCCGGATGATCCCCGAGTGGAACATTATTAAATGCCCTCTGTAGATCCACAGAGGTGATAGCCACAGGCATTCATTCCCTCACTGCATTGGGAGCAGTTCAGAGAATGATCATTGCTGACCTTTGGCCATTTTTCCACCCGTTCCCCATATCCCGAGAGATAAAAATCTGTCTTTCCCAGCCTTAAATGTAGACATTGTTGGAGCTTCCACAACAATGGACTGCAGTGATTCAAGAAGGGGTTACACTGCCACCTTCTTGAGGGGCAATTAGGGCTGAACAATAAAAATGCTGACCGAGCCAGCGATGCCCACATACTGTGAAATAGTTTCTTAAAACCCCACTAGGCTAGAGAATCCCAAAGAGACAGCCATCTGAGTGAAGAAATTTCTCAATTCAGTCCTAAATGATTGGCCCTTTAATCCTGAGACTGACCCTGTGTTCACAATTCCCTGACCGATGGAAACAATGGGTAGAATTCTCCAGACCCACAACCCCTTTCTCTGTGCCCGGCAGAATCAGCTCATCATCGCCCGCAGGCAGGAACTTCCAGTTATGGCATGGTGGCACACTGGTTGGCACTGCTGCCTCACAGTGTCAGGGACCCGGGTTCAATTCCAGCCTCCAGTGATTGAGTGAGATTTGCACGTTCTCTCCAGGTGCTCTGGTTTCCTCCCACAGTCCAAAGATGTGCAGGTTAGGTGGATTGCCCATGCTAAATTGCCCTTTAGTGTCCAAAGGTGTGTAGATTAGGTGGATAAGCCATGATAAATGCACTGGCTTACAGGATTTGGGCGGAAGAGAGGGCTTGGATGGTATGCTCTTTCGGAGAGCTGGTGCAGACCTGATAGACTGAATGGCCTTTCTACATTGTAGGGATTCTATGGTTCCCCCGATTAACACCTGGAATTGGCGGTTGTCTTATGAGAAGGTTTGGGCAGACTAGGCTTGTATCTGCTGGAGTTTAGAAGAGTAAAGAAGTGACTGGATTAAAATATAAGATTCTAAGGAGTCTTGACAGAGTGGATGTAGGGAGGATGTTTCCTGTTGTGGGAGAACCTAGGACCAAGCGGTCATAGTTTAAAACAAAGGGTTAGCTGATTTAAAACGGAGATGAGGTGAAATTTTTTCTCTGGAGGTTTCTCTTCCTGGTTGTGGAACAGAGTCTTTGAATATTTTTAAGGCAGAAGGCTGTAGATTCATGCTCAGGCAAGGGGATTTAAAGTTTATTTACTACTGTCACAAGTAGGCTTATGAACACTGCATTGAAGTTACTGTGAAAATTCCCCAGTCACCACACTCCGGCGCCTGTTCAGATACACTGAGGGAGAGTTTAGCAATGCCAATGCACCTAACCAGCATCATGGGTCAATTTAGCATGGCCAATCAACCTAACTGCACATCTTTCAGACTGTGGGAAGAAACTGGAGCACCTGGAGGAAACCCGCACAGACACGAGGAGAACGTGCAGACTCCACACAGACAATGACCCAAGCTGGGAATCCAACCCAGGGTACCTGGTGCAGTGAGGCAGCAGTCCTAACCACTGTGCCACCATGCCGCCCTATCTCGCTTTATCGAGAGAGATGCGATGAGCAGGAGCGGATGTGGTAACAGAAAAAGAAGTTGTAATAGAATGAAATTGTAATGGAGGGGAGAGGTTGTGATGCATAAGTTGTAATAGAGGGAGTGTTTGTAATATGGAAAGAGGTTGTGACAGGGAGGTTAACCACTGCAAGCCTGATATGGTGGGACTATGGCTGTGGCACTGGTTCAGCAATCAAGTTGACATTTTGAGTTCAAATCCCACCACTACTGTTGAAGAGATTACTTGACTAAATATGGAATGAAATATCCTTTAGGGAGGGGTGGCACAGTGGCACGGTGGTTAGCAGTGCTGCCTCAGCGCCAGGTCAATTCCGGCCTTGGGTCACTGTCTGTGTGGAGTCTGCACATTCTCCCCGTGTCTGCGCGGGTTTCCTCCGGGTGCTCCAGTTTCCTCCCACAATCTGAAAGATGTGCAGGTTAGGTTGATTGGCTTCCCACTGTTCACCCTATCTATACCCTTCATAATCTTGTATACCTCTATTAGATCTCCCCTCATTCTCCGTCTTTCCAAGGAGAACAACCCCAGTCTACCCAATCTCTCCTCATAGCTAAGACCCTCCATACCAGGCAACATCCTGGTAAACCTTCTCTGCACTCTCTCCAATGCCTCCACGTCCTTCTGGTAGTGCGGCGACCAGAACTGGACGCAGTACTCCAAATGTGGCCTAACCAGCGTTCTATACAGCTGCATCATCAGACTCCAGCTTTTATACTCTATACCCCGTCCTATAAAGGCAAGCATACCATATGCCTTCTTCACCACCTTCTCCACCTGTGTTGCCACCTTCAAGGATTTGTGGACTTGCACACCTAGGTGGCAGTGGTTGCCAGGAATGGGCAGTGGTGGCCAGGAATGGGCAGTGGTTGCCAGGAATACCTATTCCTGGAAACAAATATGAAAAAAAAACAGAATTGGCATCCAATGCCAGCCTTGTGTAATCAATGGTTGGGAAATGATGCACTTTCCCGTAACTTTGGTTACTTTTGCCTTGTGTACACAGGGCAAATCTTGACAAAACAACGGTCCCACGTACTGAGAGATACTTGCCTCATTAATCAATGGATATCAAACTGTGAATGTTTCCAAAATTCTGATAATTTACTGGGAAACCCTCTGCAGGAGGGGGGTAATATGTGGAAGGATCATGTATGAACTTTATTTTACCTCTGAAACACATCCAAAGGACACAACATGTTTCTTATCCCGTGTTTACACCCGCAGTTAATGAACAGCCTAAAAGTTCAATCACCCCTGTCCTAGTCAGGATTCAGTGTCTACCACACCGATGGGAGTGGGTGGACATTTTGCTTCTCTCCGGAATTCAGGAATGAAGCCGTTCAGGTTCCTCGTCCTCTGCCTTGCGTTTCTAACGGGTGTTAAAGGTAAGTGAGACTTTGGTGCAAAGTCTGGCCACGATTGGCAAATTAAGGGCTCTCTTTTCCTGATTCTACACCACGCCCTAAGGGTGAGGCATTTATCTTTCGAATTAACTGGTCGGGGGCCTGATTCAATCTTAAATTCAATCGCTATCTCTTAAGGAGATTTTTGCATTGATCCACCCTTTTGTGATCACTGGTGATCTTTGCAACCATGTGAGAAATATTCTCACTGTTGTAGGGTGGTCAATAATAGTCAATCGTCACAGCAAGCAAGAAATGAGATAAATGATCATGTCCGCTATTAAGGGGTGAGTTTGTCAGGAAACTAAGTCGTACTTGTGTACCTGAGAGGGTTGTCGGGGCCTTGGTTTCATATCTCATCTGAAAGACAGGACCGATGACAGTGTAACATTCTCTCAATACTGCACTGGGAGTGTCAGCTGAGATTTGGGCTCAAGTCTCGGGTGGGGGAAATTTGAACGTAGGACCTTTTGACTCAAGAGGCAACAGCATTGTACATTGAACTAAAGGGGACACAACATTAAGTAAGCTGAGCAAAGTGCTGATGAAACTGGCAGACGTTCCTTTGCCCAATGTCAGAGCTATTTTAACATAACTAGTTCCACCCACACTGATCTCAGGGAAAGAGATGCACTTTCAACAAATCCTCCCCCTGTAATCCATATGTCCAATTTACTCCCGCACCCCCAATACCCCAGGCTCTCTCTCGCTTTCTCTGTCTCCACCATCTCCCACTGAGTCCTCCTCTCTACTCCCTTTTTTGCATCCCTCTTGTCTCCAACGATCTCCTCCCATCCTCTTCCTAATTCCTTCCCCTTCCCTCTTTAACGATCTCTCACTTCCACTGCTCCCTCCTTTTCTCTGTCTGCTCTATCCCCTCCATCTCCTCCCCACTCTGTCCCACTCCCTCTGTCCCCCTCCATCACCCACCCACCCTCTGTCCCTTTCCCCCTCTCCTAACTTCCGCCCTCTCTACCTCTCTCTCCCTCTTCGATTCCATCCTTTTCTCTCTGTGTATTTCCTTTCCACTTTCTTCTGCTTCCTCTCCAAAACCTGACCCTCTCCATTCCCCTTCCCCCTCCCTCCCTCCCCTCCTAAGCCCTCCCATCCCCCCTCCCCCCCATCTCTCCCCCCTCCCCTCCCGTACCCTCCCCCCTCTCCGCCCTCCCCTCTCCCCCCTCCCCCTCTCCCCCCTCCGCTCTCCCCTCTCTCCCCCTCCCCTCCCCCTCTCCCCCTCCCCTCTCCCCCTCTCCCCCTCCGCTCTCCCCCCCCCCCCTCCCCCCCCCCCCCTCTCCCCCCTCCCCTCCCCCTCTCCCCCCTCCCCCCTCCCCCCCCTCTCCCCCCTCCCACCCCCTTCTCCCCCTCTCCCCCTCACCCTCCCCCTCCCCCTCCCCCCCATCCCCCCTCCCCCCATCTCCCCCCCTCCCCACCCGTATCCCTCCCCCCTCTCCGCCCTCCCCCTCCCCTCCCCTCCCCTCTCCCCCTCCCCCTCCCCCTCTCCCCTCCCCTCCCCCTCTCCCCCTCCCCTCCCCCTCTCCCCCCCCCCTCCCCCTCTCCCCTCCCCTCCCCCTCTCCTCCTCCCTCCCCCCTCCCCCTCCCCTCCCCCCTCTCCCCCTCCTCTCCCCCCCTCCCCCCCTCCCCTCCCCCCTCTCCCCCCTCCCCCTCTCCCCCTCTCCCCTCCCCCTCTCCCCTCCCCTCTCCCCCTCCCCTCCCCCTCTCCCCCTCCCCTCTCCCCCTCCCCCTTCTCCCCCCCTCCCTCTCCCCCTCCCCCTTCTCCCCTCTCCCCCTCCCCCTACTCCCCCTCCCCCCTCCCCTCCCCCCTCCCCTCCCCTGCCTTCCTGCTCCCCTCCCCTCCCCTCGCCCCGCCTCCCCCCTCCCCTCCCCCCTCCTCCCCCCTCCCCTCCCCTCCCCTCCCTCCCCCTCCCCCCTCCCCTCCCCCCTCCCCCCTCCCCTCCCCCCTCCCCCTCCCCTCCCCCCTCCCTCCCCCATCCCCCCTCCCCTCCCCTCCCTTCCCCCTCCCCTCCCCCTCCCCTCCCCCCTCCCCTCGCCCCGCCACCCCCTCCACTCCCCACTCCCCTCGACCCGCCTCCCGCTCCCCTCGCCCCCCCTCGCACCCCCCTTGCATCCCCCTCCCCCTCACCCCCCTTGCATCCCCCTCCCCTCACCCTTGCCCTCCCCTCGCCCCTCCCCTCCCCCTGCCCCCCCCTCCCCCTCCCCTCCCCCCTCCCCCTCCCCCCCCCCCCCTCCCTCCTCCCCCCTACCCCCTCCCCTCCCACCTCCCCTCCCCACCTCCCCTCCCACCTCCCCTCCCCCCTCCCCCTCCCTCCCCCCCTCCCCCCTCCCCTCCCCCCTCCCCCCCCCTCCCCCCTCCCCTCCCCCCTCCCGCCCCCTCCCCCCTCCCCTCCCCCCTCCCCTCCCCCTCCCCATTGCCCCCTCCCCTCATCCCCCCTCCCCCTCCCTCGCCCCCATCTCCCCTCCCCTCCCCTCCCCTCTCCCCCCCCTCCCCCCCCTCCCCCTCTCTCCCCTCCCCCTCTCCCCCCTCACCCTCCCCCCTCTCCCCCTCACCCCCTCACCCTCCCCCTCCCCCCTCCCCCCCATCCCCCCTCCCCCCATCTCTCCCCCCTCCCCACCCGTATCCCTCCCCCTCTCCGCCCTCCCCCTCCCCTCCCCTCTCCCCCCTCCCCTCCCCCTCTCCCCCTCCCTCCCCCTCTCCCCCTCCCCTCCCCCTCCCCCCTCCCCTCCCCTCTCCCTCCTCCCCTCCCCCTCTCCCCCCTCCCCTCCCCCCTCTCCCCCTCCTCTCCCCCCGCTCCCCCTCCCCCCTCCCCCCTCTCCCCCCTCCCCTCCCCCTCTCCCCTCTCCCCTCCCCCTCTCCCCTCCCCCTCTCCCCCTCCCCTCCCCCTCTCCCCCTCCCCTCCCCCTCCCCTCCCCCTCTCCCCCTCCCCCTCTCCCCCTCCCCCTTCTCCCCCCTCCCCCTCCCCCTTCTCCCCTCTCCCCCTCCCCCTACTCCCCTCCCCCCTCCCCTCCCCCCTCCCCTCCCCTGCCTTCCTGCTCCCCTCCCCTCCCTCGCCCCGCCTCCCCCCTCCCCTCCCCCCTCCCCCCTCCTCCCCCCTCCCCTCCCCTCCCCTCCCCCCTCCCCCTCCCCTCCCCCCTCCCCCCTCCCCTCCCCCCTCCCCCTCCCCTCCCCTCCCCCCTCCCCTCCCCCATCCCCCCTCCCCTCCCCTCCCCTTCCCCCTCCCCTCCCCCTCCCCTCCCCCCTCCCCTCGCCCCGCCACCCCTCCACTCCCCACTCCCCTCGACCCGCCTCCCGCTCCCCTCGCCCCCCCTCGCACCCCCCTTGCATCCCCCCTCCCCTCACCCCCCTTGCATCCCCCTCCCCTCACCCTTGCCCTCCCCTCGCCCCTCCCCTACCCCTTGCCCCGCCCCCTCCCCTCCCCTCCCCCCTCCCCTCCCCCCCCTCCCCTACCCTCCTCCCTCCCCTCCCCCCTCCCCTCGCCCCGCCACCCCCTCCACTCCCCACTCCCCTCGACCCGCCTCCCGCTCCCCCTCGCCCCCCCTCGCACCCCCCTTGCATCCCCCTCCCCTCACCCCCTTGCATCCCCCTCCCCTCACCCTTGCCCTCCCCTCGCCCCTCCCCCTACCCCTTGCCCCGCCCCCTCCCCTCCCTCCCCCCTCCTCCCCCCTCCCCTACCCTCCTCCCTCCCCTACCCCCTCCCCTCCCACCTCCCCTCCCACCTCCCCTCCCCCCTCCCCCTCCCCTCCCCCTCCCCCCTCCCCCTCCCCTCCCCCCTCCCCCCCCCTCCCCCCTCCCCTCCCCCCTCCCGCCCCCTCCCCCTCCCCTCCCCCTCTCCCCATGCCCCCCTCCCCTCATCCCCCCTCCCCCTCCCCTCGCCCCCATCTCCCCCTCCCCTCCCCTCCCCCTCTCCCCCCTCTCCCCCCTCCCCCTCCCCCTCTCCCCCCTCCCCTCCCCTCCCCCTCTCCCCCTCACCCTCCCCCCTCCCCCCTCCCCCCCATTCCCCCCTCCCCCATCTCTCCCCCCTCCCCACCCGTATCCCTCCCCCCTCTCCGCCCTCCCCCTCCCCCTCCCCCTCTCCCCCTCCCCTCCCCCCTCTCCCCCTCCCCCTCCCCTCTCCCCCTCCCCTCCCCCTCTCCCCCCTCCCCTCCCCCTCTCCCTCCTCCCCTCCCCCTCTCCCCCCTCCCCTCCCCCCTCTCCCCCTCCTCTCCCCCCGCTCCCCCCTCCCCTCCCCCCTCTCCCCCTCCCCTCCCCCTCTCCCCTCGCCCCCTCCCCCTCGCCCCTCCCCCTCGCCCCTCCCCCTCGCCCCTCCCCCTCGCCCCTCCCCCTCGCCCCTCCCCCTCGCCCCTCCCCCTCGCCCCTCCCCCTCGCCCCTCCCCCTCGCCCCTCCCCCTCGCCCCTCCCCCTCGCCCCTCCCCCTCGCCCCTCCCCCTCGCCCCTCCCCCCTCGCCCCTCCCCCTCGCCCCTCCCCTCGCCCCTCCCCCTCGCCCCTCCCCTCGCCCCTCCCCCTCCCCCTCCCCCCTCGCCCCTCGCCCCTCCCCCTCGCCCCTCCCCCTCGCCCTTTCCCCCTCGCCCTTCCCCCTCGCCCTTCCCCTCGCCCCTCCCCCTCGCCCCCTCCCCCTCGCCCCTCCCCCTCGCCCCTCCCCCTCGCCCCCTCCCCCTCGCCCCTCCCCTCGCCCCTCCCCCTCGCCCCTCCCCCTCGCCCCTCCCCCTCGCCCCTCCCCCTCGCCCCTCCCCCTCGCCCCTCCCCCTCGCCCCTCCCCTCGCCCCTCCCCCTCGCCCCTCCCCCTCGCCCCTCCCCCTCGCCCCTCCCCCTCGCCCCTCCCCCTCGCCCCTCCCCCTCGCCCCTCCCCCTCGCCCCTCCCCTCGCCCCTCCCCCTCGCCCCTCCCCCTCGCCCCTCCCCCTCGCCCCTCCCCCTCGCCCCTCCCCCTCGCCCCCCCCCTCGCCCCTCCCCCCTCGCCCCTCCCCTCGCCCCTCCCCCTCGCCCCTCCCCCTCGCCCCTCCCCTCGCCCCTCCCCCTCGCCCCTCCCCCTCGCCCCTCCCCCTCGCCCCTCCCCCTCGCCCCTCCCCCTCGCCCCTCCCCCTCGCCCCTCGCCCCTCGCCCCTCCCCCTCGCCCCTCGCCCCTCCCCTTCCCCCTCCCCCTCCCCCCTCCCCCCTTCCCCCTCCCCCCCTCCCTCCCTCCCTCCCCCTCCCCTCTCCATCTCCCCCTCCCCCTCCCTCTCCCCCCTTCCCCCTCCCCCCTCCCACTTCCCCCTCCCCTTCCCCCTCCCCCTCCCCCTCCCCCCCTCCCCCTCCCCCTCCCCCCTCCCCCCCTCCCCTCCCCCTCCCCCCACCCCCTCTCCCCCTCCCCCCTCCCCCCCCCTCCCTCCCTCCCCCCTCCCCCTCCCCCCCCCCCCCCTCCCCCTCCCCCCTCCCCCCCCCCTCCCCTCCCCCCTCCCCCCTCCCCCACCCCCCCCCCCCTTCCCCTCCCCCACTCCCCCCTCCCCCACTCCCCCTCCCCCACCCCCCCCCCACCCCCTCCCCCCTCCCCTCCCCCACCCCCTCCCCCCTCCCCCTCCCCCACCTCCCCCTCCCCACTCCCCTCCCCCTCCCCACTCCCCCTCCCCCTCCCCCTCCCACTCCCCTCCCCCCCTCCCACTCCACTCCCCCTCCCCACTCCCCCTCCCACTCCCCCTCCCACTCCCCCTCCCCCACTCCCCCTCCCACTCCCCCTCCCACTCCCCCTCCCCCTCCCCCTCCCACTCCCCCTCCCCCTCCCCCTCCCACTCCCACTCCCACTCCCCCTCCCACTCCCACTCCCCCTCCCACTCCCCCTCCCACTCCCCCTCCCACTCCCCACTCCCACTCCCCCCCCCACTCCCCACTCCCACTCCCCCCCACTCCCCCTCCCCACATTCCCTCCCCACATTCCCTCCCCACATTCCCTCCCCACTCCCACTCCCACTCCCCCTCCCCACTCCCACTCCCCCTCCCCACTCCCCACTCCCCCTCCCCACGCCCCACTCCCCCTCCCCACGCCCCCTCCCCACGCCCCCTCCCCACTCCCCCTCCCCACTCCCCCTCCCCACTCCCCCTCCCCACTCCCCCTCCCCACTCCCCCTCCCCACTCCCCCTCCCCACTCCCCCTCCCCACTCCCCCTCCCCACTCCCCCTCCCCACTCCCCCTCCCCACTCCCCCTCCCCCACTCCCCCTCCCCACTCCCCCTCCCCACTCCCCCTCCCCACTCCCCCTCCCCACTCCCCCTCCCCACTCCCCCTCCCCACTCCCCCTCCCCACTCTGCCCCGCCCCACTCTGCCCCGCCCCCCTCCGGACCACCCCCCGCCGCTCCGGCCCCCCCTCTGCCGCTCCGGCCCCCCCTCTGCCCCCCCTCTGCCCCCCGCCCCCCCCCCCCCGCCCTGCGCCCCGCCCCCACACCCCCCTCCTGCCCCCCCCTCCTGCCCCCCCCTCCGGCCCACCCCCTCCGTCCCCTCCCCCCCTGCCCCCCCTCCCCCGCCCCCCCCCTCCGGCCCCCCCCCCCACACCCTCCTCCGGCCCCCCCCCACCCCCCGCCTCCTGCCCCCCCCCCCCCCCCTCCGACCCCTCCCCCCCCCTCTGCCCCCTCCCCCCCACCTCTGCCCCCCCCTCCGGCCCCACCCCTCCCCCCTCCGCCCCCCCCCCTCCGCTCCCCCCCCCCTCCGCTCCCCCCCCCCTCCGCTCCCCCCCCCCCTCCTCCGGCCCCCCCCCTTCGGCCCCCCCCTCTTTGGCCCCCCCCTCCGCCCCCCACCCCCCCTCCGGCCCCCCTCCCTCCTCCGCCCCCCCCCCCTCCGTCCCCCCCCTCCGCCCCCCCCCCCCCTCTACAAATGTAAAATGTTCCATCATATTCACCCTCTCCATGCCTCTCGTAATCTCTTATACACTTCCATCCGGTCCCCTCTCAACCTTTTGCTGCTCCAAGGCCGACAGCTCCAGCCTGTCTCATGTTTCCTCACCCTTCCCCCCCTCTCACCCCAGCCCAGTCCAGGCAGCATTCTGGTACATCTCCTCTGCACCCTTGCCAGTGCAATCAGTGTGGCGACAAGAACTGAGCACTGTACTCCAGTTGTGGCCTAGCCTAGCCAGTTCCAGCATCACCTCCTTGCTCTTGTATTCTGTGCCTCAGCTAATAAAGGCAAATAGTCCATGTGCCTTCTCAATGGCACACAGCGCCAGGGACCTGGGTTCAATTCCGGCCTCAGGTCACTGTCTGTGTGGAGTCTGCACATTCTCCCCGTGCCTCCGTGGGTTTCCTCCGGATGCTCCAGTTTCCTCCCACATTCCAAAGATGTGCGGGTTCGGTTGATTGGGCTGTGCTAAATTGACTCGATTAGCAGGGTAAATATGTGGGGTTACGGGAATAAGACCCAGGTGGGATTGTGGTCGGTGCAGACTCAATGGACCGAATGGCCTCCTTCTGCACAGTAGGGATTCTATGATTCTTATCTACCATGGCACAGTGGTTAGCACTGCTGTCTCACAGCGCCAGGGGCCCGGGTTCAATTCCCAGCTTGGGTCACTGTCTGTGCGGAGTCTGCACATCCTCCCTGTGTCTGCGTGGGTTTCCTCCGGGTGCTCCGGTTTCCTCCCACAATCTAACGATGTGAGAGTTAGGTCCGTTGGCCATGATAAATTCTCCCTCAGTGTACTACTTGATCATATTTAGGTCAAAATTTCGATCCAAATTGTTAATGTACACTCGAGATAACAAGGGTCCCAGCACTGAGCCCTGTGGAAGCCACTGGAAACAGATTTCCAGTCATAGAAACAACCCTCTATCATAGAATCTCTACAGTGCAGAAGGAGGCTATTCAGCCCATCGAGTCTGCACCGACAATCCCACCCAGGCCCTATCCCCGTAACCCCACACATTTACCCCACTAATCTCTCTAACCTACGCATCCCAGGATACCAAGCAACAATTTAGCATGGCCACTGCACCTAACCCGCACATCACCATCCTCTGCTTCTTGCCTTTCAGCCCATTTTGGATCCAGTGTGCCACTTTGTCTTGGGTCCCATGGCCCCTTGTTTTCTCGGCCAGTCTGCCATGAGGGACCTCATGAAAAACCTTGCTAAAACCCATTTAGACCACATCACTCTCCTGGACACCACCTCAGGAGAGTCATGCGATCTAAATCACTTCCCACAACAAATCCATGTTCAAGCTAGGAGCTGTCTCATGCCAGCTTGTGCGCACAGCTCTGACCAACACTAGACTGACCCCTCGGTGCAGGTCTTAGATCACTGTGTGGGCAATACTGTACTCAGTCCCACATTAACCCTATATATGCCAGACCCTTATACTAAAGGAAGTTGCTCTGAACTGCTTCCAGTGCAAGTATAACCTTTCTTAAAGAAGGAAGCCGAAAATGTACCTACTGCTCCAGGTCTGCTCTCCCCAATGTCCTTCACAGCCGCAGCAAGACATTTATGGCCCATCTATCTTGCTATAAAGGCCAATTTTCATTTGCCATCCTGACTACTCTCTGGAGTAACCAAGAACCATCGAACATCCAGTGGATTCCTATTTGCATGCAGCCTAAACCCGTGTCTCTTGGTCCCCACTCATCTGTCAGACTGGAATAATTTGTATGGTTCTGGCCAACACGTGAGCTTGGCTCAATGGGTGACACTGTCAGCACGTGTGTTTAAGCAGTGCTGAGGGAGCGCTGCACTGTCAGAGGTGCCGTCTTTCAGATGAGGTGCTAAACTGAAGCTCCACCTGCTGTCTCAGGGGGCGACCCAACATAAAACACACACTGGCTGGAATTTTACCGCCCCTGCCCACCATGGGAACCGGAGCAGGTGAAGGGCAGACTATGGAAAGGTCCGTTGATCTCGGGCGGGGTTTTACAGTTTTGGAACGAGCAAGGCCATAAAACCTCCCCCAGTGAAACTGTTGGAAGAAAAGCAAGGAAGTTCTCTCTGCCTTTCACCAATATTCATCCTTCAATCAACGCTGCTCAAAAATACAAATGATCCAGTCATTGTCACGTTACTGTAAATAGGAACTTACTGTGTACAAATTAGCTGCTGTGTTATTTTATAGGTTGCTAAGCACTCTGGGATATCTGGAGAATGTGAATGGTTCTATATAAATGAAAATCCCTCCCTGACATTCCAACCCATCCAACACCACCACAGCATCTTTTAACTGCCACTTGTGGGTCCTTACAGTTTGTCACGGACAGTGTGAAGTTCATTGTAAATCCTGCCACCAGTCAGAAGGACGTCTGGAACGATGGCACCTATGCATCCGGCCTGCACGGCGGCTCAAATCCGCAACCTTTTCTGTCACCTTTGCAGAACAGGTGACAGCGCTATCAGTGGTTTTAAAATGCTCTTGTAAGGAACAATTGATATTTTGTGTGGCACAGCTTCACAGCGCCAGAGACCCGGTTTCGATTCTGACCTTGGATGAGTGCGGAGTTTGCACATGCTCCCCATGTCTGCGTGGGTTTCCTCCAGGTGCCCCAGTTTTCTCCCACACTCCAAACAAGTGTGGGGTTAGATGGATTGGCCATGATAAGTTGCCCCTTAGCGTCCAAGAATGTGTAGGCTACGGGGATTGGCCATGTTAAATTGCCCCTTAGTGTCTCAAGATGTGTAGGTTAGGGGGAGTAGCCGGGTAAATGCGTTATTTAAATGTTATTCGGGTCATAGTGACCATTGCAGCCCATTGAGATGAAGGAGTCCCACTTAGTAGTCGAGGTTGCCTATCGCTGGTATGACTGCTGTTACAGCAGCCTTATATTAAAAAGGAAGCTAGCACAAGGAACAGAATTCTAGGGTGACTGTGCGGAGTTTGCACTTCACAAGGAACAGAATTCTAGGGTGACTGTGCGGAGTTTGCACTTCACCCCATGTCTGCACGGGTTTCCTTCGGGTTCTCAGGTTCCCTCCTGCATTCCAAAGATGTGTAGGTTAGCCATGCTAAATTTCGCCTTGGTGTCCCGAGATATGTAGATTAGGGTGATCAGTGGGGTAAATATATGAGGTTATGGGGATAGGATGGGTGGGGGGTTGGTGGGCCTTTGTAAGGCGCTCTGTCGGAGAGTCGGTGAAGGCTCAATGGGCCTCATGGCCTCCTCCTGCATTGTCCGGATTCTATTATTCCATGAATTATGAAAGGGCTCAGTGGAGCTGCCATTCGACGCGGTGGCTTGTGGATTTGATGGGCTGAATGGCCGGAGTTTCTGCTGGACTATTCTATCATTCTATAATGGGGAAATAGGGAAGAGTTTGGGATGCAAATTTCTCTAATTGTTAAGCACCAATCAAATAATTGTCCTTGGATGGTGTAAATTTGCATATTCAATTCAGGTGGCTTTTCTAACCCTGGATAAAACATTGGTTTGACTTCAACAGCCCAGTGCACTGCACTTCAGAGAGGTTACATCGAACAGTATAGTACAGCACAGGCATTCAGCCCACAATGTAATGCCGAACATGACACCAATTTAAGCTAATCCCTTCTGCCCGCCCTCGGCCAATTTTTCTCTATTTCTTGCATATTCATGTGCTGATCTAAAAGCCCCTGAAATGCCCCTATCGTATCTGCCTGCACCACCACCCTGGCAGTGTGTTCCAGACACCTACCACTCTCTGTGTAAAATACTGGCCCATCACATATCCTTTGAACTTTCCCCCCCTCTCACCTGGAGTGCATGCCCCCCAGTATTAGACATCTCATTGCATTGGAGGCATTGGCGAAGCTGAAGCCGTTGGACAGGGTGCAGAAAAGATTCACAAGGATGGTTCCATGGGTGAGGAACGCCAGTTGCATGGAGAGATTGGAGAGGCTGCTTTCCCTGCAGAAGAGAAGGTTGAGAGGAGATTTGATGGAGGTGCTCAATAACCATGAGGGGTCTGGACAGAGAAGATAGGGAGAAAGCATTCCCATTGCTGGAAGGATCGAAAACCAGAGGGCACAGGTATAAGGTGACTGGGAAAAGAAACGGAGGCGACAAGAGGAAAAACCTTTTTAACACAGCGAGTGGCTCAGGATCGGGAATGCGCTTCACAGCTCCAGGGACCTGGGTTCGATTCCCGGCTCGGGTCACTGTCTGTGTGGAGTTTGCACATTCTCCTCGTGTCTGCGTGGGTTTCCTCCAGGTGCCCCGGTTTCCTCCCACAGTCCAAAGATGTGCGGGTTAGGTTGATTGGCCAGGTTAAAAATTGCCCCTTAGAGTCCTGAGATGCGTAGGTTGGAGGGATTAGCGGGTAAATATGTGGGGGGTAGGGCCTGGGTGGGATTGTAGTCGGTGCAGACTCGATGGGCCGAATGGCCTCCTTCTGCACTGTAGGGTTTCTATGATTCTATGATTCTATGAAGAATGTAGTGGAGGTCGGGTCAATTGAGGCATTCAAGAGGGAATTGGATAGCCAACTCAAGGGAAAATATTTGCAGGGCTACGAGGAAAAGGCAAAGGAGTGGCATTAAGTGAGTTGCTCTACAGAGAGCTGGCATGAACACAAGGGGCAAATGGCCACCTCCTTTGCGTGAAACCATTCCGTCAATCTACAAGTCAGTCAAGTTTCTTTTCTGAATTGAGTTGATTTATTATTGTCACATGTATTGGGAAAAGTATTGTTTCTTGCGAGCTGTTACAGACAAAACATCCCTTCATAGAGTACACATGGGAGAAGGAAAGGAGAGGGGGCAGACTACTGTTACAGTTACCGATAGGGTGAAGAGAAAGATCAGCTGAATGTGTGATAGGGCCATTCAAAAGTTCTGATGGCAGCAGGGAAGTTGGTTTTGTATCATTTTCCCGATGGAAGAAGGTGGAAGAGAGAATGTCCGGGGTGCGTGGGGCCCTTGATTACGCTGGCTGCTTTTCCGAGGCAGTGGGAAGTGTAGACAGAGTCAATGGATGGGAGGCTGGTTTGCGCAATGGACTGGGCTTCATTCACAACCTTTTGCCGTCTTGGTCAGAGCAGGAGTCACAGCAAGCTGTGATATATTCAGAACGGATGCTTTCTGTGGATGCATCTGCAAAAATTGGTGAGAGTCGTAGCAGCCGTGCCAAATTTCCTCAGACTCCTGAGAAAGTAGAGGTGTTGGTGGGCTTTCTTAACTCCAGCTTCTGCAAGAAGGGACCAGGACAGGTTGTTGGTGATCTGAATACCAAGGAACACGAAGATCTCGGCCATCTCCACTTCCTCACCTTTGAAGCAGACAGGGACTGATTTTTTTTCGGGATTGAATTTGAGGTCAAGGCAGTGAAATAGACCCTCCCGCCTTCCCTCTCTCCAATCTCCCACCTCCCTCATCCCTTTGTGGAGTGACATTCTTAAATCTCATTGCAGGAAACGACGAGCAAAGAGACCATGTGACCTGCAATCCCAATGTTCACATTGTTGGAGGCACCCTGACTAAATCCAACGGCAACGAGGTAAACAGCGTTCTGAAGTTCGAGTGTCCTGACATGCAATACCCATTCCCTGTGCCCAGCGCAAAATGCTCGAAACATGGGCACTGGTTCAGATCCTTCCACAGAAACATCACTCCCACTTGCAAAGGTAAGACACCGTCCTTTCCTGCCTTTCGCTGCGTCTCTCTCTCCCATCTTCTTGTTTTGCTCTTTCACGAGGTGTGGGTGGCACTGGCATTTGTTCCTCTCCCCCTCCCCAAATGCTGGAGAACATGGTAGTGATGGGGAGGCGAGCTTATGGAGAGGCAATGGCCCAGTGATATTACCGCTAGACTATTAATCCAGAAACTCAGCTAATGTTCTGGGGACTGTGATGGAATTTGCTTCCAAGTGGGTCACTTGAATCATCTGGAGCGAAACACCTTATACTCCGAGGCGATGGCCTAATGATATTATTGCTAGACTATTGCTAGAAACTCAGTTAATGTTCTGGGGACCCGGGTTCAAATCCCGCCGCGGCAGATGGTGGAATTTGAATTCAAGAAAAAAAATCTGGAATTGCGAATCTACTGACGACCATGAAATGATTGTCGGTTGTTGGAAAAACCCATCTGGTTCAATAATGTCCTTTAGGGAAGGAAATCTGCCCTCCTTACCCGGTCTGGCCGATGTGTGATTCCAGAGCCACAGCAATATGATTGACTCTTAACTGCCGTCCAAGGGCAACTATGATGGGCAATAAATGTTGGCCCAACCAGCGATGCCCATGTCCCACGAATGAATTTAAAAAAAAGTGATGGGACCACCGCCTTCTGGAAGAAGTGCTGGCATCGCCGGTCCTTTTATTGGGTGCAAGTGAGTAACCTACTGACATGGACTCGATGGGCTGAATGCCTTCCTCTGTACACTGTGCCCTGATCCCACGATCTCAGCGGACAGCTAAGAGGTGGATTGCTGTGGGTCTGGAGTCACTCAAACTGGGTCAGCATGGCTGCTTTCCTTCCCTGAGGGATATTGGTAACCGAGATGGAATTTTACAACAGTCTGGTACATTCACTGGCTTTTTAATTCATGGAATTTAAACTCCTCTGGTTGCCCTGGTGGGATTTGAACTCAGTGCTGTGACTGTCTGTGATTCATCATAGAATCCCTACAGTGCAGAAGGAGGCCATTTGGCCCATCGAGTCTGCACCGACCATAATCACACTCAGGCCCTATCCTCGTAACCCCATGCATTTACCCTAGCTAGTCCCCCTGACACTAAGGGTCAATTTATCACGGCCAATCCACCCAACCCGCACTTCTTTGGACTGTGAGGGGAAACCGGAGCACCCGGAGGAAACCCACGCGGACACGGGGAGAGCATGCAAACTCCGCACAGACGGTGACCCGAGCCGGGAATCGAACCCGGGTCCCTGGCGCTGTGAGGCAGCAGCGCTAACCACTGTGACACCATGCTGCAGCAAATTCGATGATCCCCCGCCTCAGGGACACACTCGCTCATCCATGAGGTTTCCAATGCCACTGTGCATCCCTCGTTCTCTCTCCTACCCCCTCCCCAATCGGTGGCAGGCCACTCAGCCTTTCTAAGCTATTCCTATCTCCCCAGTGTTTAAATGTCCGGTTCCTGTACTGGAAGATGGGATGTTCCTGCCGGTGAACACTTCCTATGAGATTGGGGGCACCATCACGTTTGAGTGCTACGATGGATATGAGCTGCATGGCTCAGTTCGCAGGACCTGTATGAAGAATGGCCGATGGAATGGCACCACGACCATCTGCAATTCTGGATGTAAGTGCTCCTTGGAGAGTTCCCGGACCCGTTTTGCTTTGTTTTGTGTGGAAGGGAGTTCCAAAGGCCCGGGGCCCTTTGTGTGTGCAACAGTTTCCTCCCATCACTCCCGAATGTCCTGGCTCTCTTCAGACTCTACCCCATTCGTCGCTGATCTTGGTCTACACTGTGCCCCACTCCCCATGACTGACTTCATTCCCCATTCTTCCTCCGACTCCACACCCCTCCACCTTCATATTGCCCCTCGTACAACCCCTACTCGAATCCTCCCGTTTCCTGCTCCCCTCCCCTCGCTCTACCCACTGCTCCTCACCCCGCTCCCCCTCCTCCTCCACTCTCACCCTCCTTCCCCCCAACCCCTCCCTTCCCCCGCTCCCCCTCCCCCCCACTCTCAACTTCCCTCCCCCCGCTCCCCCTCCCTTCCCCCCGCTCCCCCTCCCTTCCCCCCGCTCCGCCTCCCTTCCCCCGCTCCCCCTCCCTTCCCCCCGCTCCCCCTCCCTTCCCCCCGCTCCCCCTCCCTGCCCCCCGCTCCCCCTCCCTTCCCCCCGCTCCCCCTCCCTTCCCCCCGCTCCCCCTCCCTTCCACCCGCTCCCCCTCCCTTCCCCCCGCTCCCCCTCCTTCCCCCGCTCCCCCTCCCTTCCCCCCGCTCCCCCTCCCTTCCCCCCGCTCCCCCTCCCTTCCCCCGCTCCCCCTCCCTGCCCCCCGCTCCCCCTCCCTTCCCCCGCTCCCCTCCCTTCCCCCCGCTCCCCCTCCCTTCCACCCGCTCCCCCTCCCTTCCCCCGCTCCCCCTCCCTTCCCCCCGCTCCCCCTCCCTTCCCCCCGCTCCCCCTCCCCCCCCCACTCTCAACTTCCCTCCCCCTGCTCCCCCTCCCTTCCCCCGCTCCCCCTCCCTTCCCCCGCTCCCCCTCCCTTCCCCCGCTCCCCCTCCCTTCCCCCCCGCTCCCCCCTCCCTTCCCCCCGCTCCCCGCTCCCCCTCCCTTCCCCCCGCTCCCCCTCCCTTCCCCCCGCTCCCCCTCCCCTCCCCCCGCTCCCCCTCCCTTCCCCCCGCTCCGCCTCCCTTCCCCCCGCTCCCCCTCCCTTCCCCCCGCTCCCCCTCCCTTCCCCCCGCTCCCCCTCCCTTCCCCCCGCTCCCCCTCCCTTCCCCCCGCTCCCCCTCCCTTCCCCCCGCTCCCCCTCCCTTCCCCCGCTCGCCCTCTCTTCCCCCCGCTCCCCCTCCCTTCCCCCGCCTCCCCCTCCCTTCCCCCTGCTCCCCCTCCCTTCCCCCTGCTCCCCCTCCCTTCCCCCCGCTCCCCCTCCCTTCCCCCCGCCCCCTCCCTTCCCCCCGCTCCCCCTCCCTTCCCCCCGCTCCGCCTCCCTTCCCCCCGCCCCCCCTTCCCCGCCCCCTCCCTTCCCCCCCGCTCCCCCTCCCTTCCCCCCGCTCCCCCTCCCTACCCCCCGCTCCCCCTCCCTACCCCCCGCTCCCCCTCCCTACCCCCCGCTCCCCCTCCCTACCCCCCACTCTCCCTCCCTTCCCCCCGCTCTCCCTCCCTTCCCCCCGCTCCCCCTCCCTTCCCTCCCCGTTCCCCTCCCTCCCCCTCATCCCCCTCCCTCCCTCCCCCCATCCCCCTCCCTCCCTCCCCCCGTCCCCCTCCCTCCCTCCCCCCGTCCCCCTCCCTCCCTCCCCCCGTCCCCCTCCCTCCCTCCTCCCGTTCCCCTCCCTCCCCCACCCCGTTCCCCTCCCTCCCCCACCCTGTTCCCCTCCCTCCCCCCCATCCCCCTCCCTCCCCCGTCCCCCTCCCCTTCCCTCTCCCCGTCCCCCTCCCTCCCCCCGTCCCCCTCCCTCCCCCCCCTCCCTCCCCCCGTCCCACCTCCCTCCCCCCCGTCACCCTCCCTCACCCCCGTCCCCCTCCCTCACCCCCCGTCCCCCTCCCTCACCCCCATCCCCCTCCCTCACCCCCCGTCCCCCTCCGTCCCCCTCCCTCCCCCCCGTTCCCCTCCCTCCCCCCCCGTTCCCCTCCCTCCCCCCCATCCCCCTCCCTCCGCCCCCCCCCGTCCCCCTCCCTCCACCCCCTGTCCCCCTCCCTCCCTCCCCCCCCCCCCACCGTCCCCCTACCCCCCTCCCTCCCCCGCCCCGTTCCCCCCGTCCCCTTCCCCTCCCGGCCGCCATCGCTCCGGCCGCAGCTCTTGCCCTGACTCCACTGATATCTCTCCCTGCATCCCCCACACTGCCTTTCCCCATTGCATCTCCCTTGATATCGTGAAACCTTTGATTAAATCATTGTTTGAACTTATAAAATTGACAGAATATAACCCTAATTTGTCCAATCTCATGATTTAATGGTTGGGAATCGAAGCAGCAGCCTGGCAAAATGGACATGTGTCCCGTTCCTAGGCCAACACATCCTTGCTGAAGTGTGGTGTCTGGTACTGCTCACAGTATTCCCAGAATCGGGCTCGAGGGGCTGAATGGCCTCATCTGATGCTGTGTTTCTGAACAGTTTATCTTTTCAATTCAATTTTTGTAATGGTTCAGCAATTAGATTGAATGAGGGTTAAATGAAAACCCTTTGCTGGACCAGAATCATGATTGAAATTCCGATGCGACTTCCTTCAGCGTGAGCTGGGAGTTATCCCATCAGGGATTCCGCCCTTTTGGAACTCACAGGATGGAAGGCACGCGGCCTCTGGGGGAGGAAGTTTCTGCCTGGCCTGTTTGCCATCCTGGCTTTGAAATACCTGATCGCTGCGAGGTTGTGTCTGGCCCTTCAATAAGTTCTCCGTCTATTTAAGCACAATATTGCCCACATCCTGGGATCCCGCCAGGAGGCAGGAAGTCCGGAACGAGCTACGGAATCGGTGACAAGGTGGAGTATGCCTGCAACGGTGGCCTAGCGCTGGTGGGATCGAGCAAGAGAGAGTGCCTGGAGTCGAAGGTTTGGACAGGAAGTGAGCCCAACTGTCAGCGTGAGTATCAACTAGACTTAAACAACATTTACAAAAACTTTTATTGGGACATGGGTGTCGCTGGCTGGCAGGCATTTATTGCCAATCTCTAGTTGCCCCCGGAGGGTAGTTGAGAGTCAACTACATTGCTATGGCTCTGGAGTCACATGTAGGCCAGACCAGGAGACGGCAGATTTCATCCCTAAAGGGAGGAAATGTGCCATCTGAGGTGTTGAAGATTATGAGGGGCATGGACAGGGTGGATAGGGAGCAGCTGTTCCCCTTAGTTGAAGGGTCAGTCACGAGGAGACACAAGTTAAAAGTGAGGGGTGGGAGGTTTTTGGGGGGGATTTGAGAAAAAACCTTTTTACTCAGGGTAGTGACGGTCTGGAATGCGCTGCCTGGGAGGGTGGTGGAGGTGGGATGCCTCACATCCTTTAAAAAGTACCTGGATGAGCACTGGGCCCATAGCCTTGAATGTTATGCCAAGTACTGGCAAATGGGATAAGGTGGGCAGATCAGGTCATTTGATGCGTCGGTGCAGACTCGATGGGCTGAAGGGCCACTTTTGCACTTTCATATTCTGTGAAGGGCATTAGTGAAGCAGATGGGTTTTTCCGACAATCAACAATGGTTTCATGGTCATCAGTAGATTCTTAATTCCAGATATATTTTTTATTGAATTCAAATTCCACCATCTGCCGTGGTGGGATTCGAACCCGGGTCCCCAGAAAATTAACTGAGCTTCTGAATTAATAGTCTAGCGATAATACCAGTAGGCCTCCCCCTATATTATGAGGGGCCTGGAAAGAATGGATAGTTGGAGTCTTTTTCCCAGGGTAGGAATGTCAATTACTAAGGGACACAGATTTAAGGTAAAAAGGGGAACGTTTAAAGGAGATGTGAAAGGCAAGTTTTTGTTACACAGAGGGCGGTAAGTGCCTGGAACGCACTGGTAGAGGAGGTGGTAGAAACAGATACAATAGTAGTGTTTAAGAGGCATCTCTGACAAATACATGAATAGGCAGGAAATAGAGCGATACAGACCACATAGAAGCAAAATGTCTTTAGTTGAAAAAAAGGCATCGTGTCGATGCGGGCTCGGTGGACTGAAGGGCCTGTTTCCGTGCTGTACTCTTCTTTGTTCTTTGCATGGTTCCTTGGGATCCATCTCAGTCACTGGAGCAAGGAAGCTCGCTACCTGTTCCCAATCCCGCCACTGGTGCGTGACATGGCATCCCATTGGTAATATGGACCACTCTGCCCAACTGCTCTGTGCCAGTGCTTGTGCCCCACGTGAGATTTTTTCACCTTATAAGGAGCAAATATTAGGCAAATAAAAGGAAGCAAACGACTCGAAAGTGGTCCTGTGGGGCAGTCATGTCCCTGCCTCTGAGCCAGAGGGTCTGGGTACCACACTGCAAAAGAGTAATGTGACAATGACCAGATGGTCGGAGGGAGGGGACAAGGGAGGAATATGATGGTTATCAGGTTACTCGCCTGGTCATCTAGAGAACTGGGGCAACAAGTTGGAGTTTTGAGTACAAATCCCATCAGTTAGCTCATAAATCTGGAAGAAAATCCCTCTCGATAATGATGATCAGAAAAACTGCGAGATTGCTGTAAAAAAAACCAATCTAGTTCACTGATATCCTTTAGGGAAGGAAATCTGCCGGATTACCTGGTCTGGCCTTGCATGTGACTCGAGACCCACAGCAAAGTTTTTTTAATTCATTCGTGGGGCATGGGCGTCGCTGGCTGGGCCAGCATTTATTGTCCATTCCTAGTTGCCCTTGGAGGGCAGTTAAGAGTTAACCACATTGCTGTGGCTCTGGAGTCACATGTAGGCCAGACCGGATAAGGGCGGCAGTTTTCCTTCCCTGAAGGACATTAGTGAACCAGATGGGTTTTTGCGACAATCGATGATGATTTTATGTCACCATTATCAAGACTCACTTTGTATTCCAGGTTTGTTAACCGATTTTAAATTCTACCTTGGGGTGGGATTTGAAACTGTGTTCTCAGAAGAACAGCTTGGACCTCTGGATTGCTAGTTACCACCGCACCACTATCTATATCCTATATCCCTTTGCAGACTATTTCCTCCTCAAAACTTGTTCTGCAACCCATCATCATATCATCGGCAGATTTTGCTGCAATACAGTCGATCCCTTAATGCAGGCCAGAGATGCTGTAACCCTGTGAGTGAATAACACAAACAAGCCCCATCTGCTTTAAGGGATTAATATTGACCCCGATCTCTAAGGAGAACTCCCCACCCCCCCCCCCCCCCCCCGGCACCTCCCACCCTCAAATTGAATTAGTGCAGTGGGATATTTTAACACTTCCCTCAGTGAGAAGATGGGGTCTTTGCCTCAACTGAAAGATGGCACCTCTGACAGTGCAGCACCCCTCAACACTGTCGATCCCACTTCATCGAGGTTCAGGTTGAGGGGAGGCGCTGGCATAGTTGCACTGTCACATGACCAGTAATCCAGAACCCTGGGTAGGATATGGGGGACACGAAAACAGAAAATGCTGGGAAAATCTCAGCTGGTCCGACAGCATCTGTGGAGAGAGAAACACAGCCAACGTTTTGGTTCTGGGTGACCCTTGGTCAGTTATGAGAACCCGAGTTCAAATTCCAACACGGCGGATAGTAAAATCTAAATTATATTAGATAGAAATCTGACCGTGAAACCATTATCAATCATCGTAAAAGTCCATCCACTTTGCTAATGTCATTTCCCTGGTCTGGTCTCTATGTGACTCCAGATCCACTAGAGAGTGGTCAAACACCCTCTGAAATTTTGATTTGATTTGATTTATTATTGTCACATGTATTGGGATACAGTGAAAAGTATTGTTTCTTGCGCACTGTACAGACAAAGCTTACCGTTCATAGAGAAGGAAAGGAGAGGGTGCAGAATGTAATGACAGTCAGAGCTAGGATGTAGAGAAAGATCAACTTAGCGTGAGGTAGGTCCATTCAAAAGTCTGATGGCAGCGGGGAAGAAGCTGTTCTTGAGTTGGTTGGTACGTAACATCAGATTTTTATATCTTTTTCCCGACGGAAGAAAGTGGAAGAGAAAAGGTCCTTAATTATGCTGGCTGTTTTTCCGAGGCAGCGGGAAGTATAGACAGAGTCAGTGGATGGGAGGCTGGTTTGCGTGATGGACTGGGCTACATTCACAACCTGTTGTAGTTTCTGTGGTTGTGTTTCTCTCTCCACAAATATCAGACCTGCTGAGATTTTCCCAGCATTTTCAGAGCAGGAGCCATACCAAGCTGTGATACAACCAGAAAGAATTCTTTCTATGGTGCATCTGTTGGCGAGTCGTAGCCAAATTTAAATGGAAGGCATTTAGGGTTGGGCAATAAATGCTGGCCCAACCTCCGATGCCCGCATCCTGTAAATAAAGAAAAATACTCATTTGTTTGACATCTTTGATCGGAGGGATGGGCTGAGGATTTCTTCCACTCCCATTGGCCACACCAGTCGCTAAGGCATGATTTGGCGGAGGGTTTCACTCAGATTTGTAAGTTGAGGGTGATGAAGCAAGATTCCATTCAGAAAGATTGAGGGGCATAGTGCAAATTCACTACAGTAGCAATCCGGAAGCCCAGGCTAATGCCCTGGCATCAAGGGTTCATCATATCCCACCATATATGGTGGGATTCATCTCATAAATCTGGAACTGAAAAGTTAGTGTCAGAAGTGATCACCACAAAACCATTGTAGAATGGCATAAACCATCTGGTTTGCTATTGTCCTTTGGTGAAGGAAATCTGCTGCCCTTACCTGGTCTGGCCTACTTGTGACTCCAAACCCACAGAAATGGGGCTGCACGGTGGCGATGGGGTGGCGCACTGGCCCAGTGGTTAGCACCGTTGCCTCACAGCCTCAGGGACCCGGGTTCAATTCCCACCTTGGGTCACTGTGTGAAGTTTGCACGATCTCCCCATGTCCACGTGGGTTTCCTCCGGGGTGCTCCAGTTTCCTCCCACACCCCAAAGATGTGCGGGTAGGTGGATTGGCTGTGTTAAATTGCCCCTTAGTGTCCCAAGATGTGTCGATTTAGTGGATTAGCCATGGTAAACTGTACTTTAGTGTCTCAAAATGTGAAGGTTAGGGGGATTAGCAATGGTAAACTGCCCCTTAGTGTCCCGAGATGTGTAGGTTAGGTGGATTAGCAATGGTAAACTGCCCCTTAGTGTCCCAAGATGTGTAGGTTGGTAGGATTAGCTGGGTAAATATGCCGGATTATGGGATAGGGCCTGAGTAAGATGCTTTACTGGAGAGTCGGTGCAGATTTGATGGGCCAAACGGCTGCCTCCTGTACTGTATGGATTCTATGTTGTTGAATCGGCCCTCTGAAATAGTGCGCCAAGCCACTGGGTTCAAGGGTCATTAGGGATGAGCAACATACGGTGGCCCAGCCAGTGACACCCACATCTCACGAGAGAATCAATAAAAAATTGGCGCTGTCAACGTACAGGAATCCAGTGGGAAAGTGGAATCTCTCTTTTCTCTGCAGATAAAAGCTCCTTCGACAGCCCGGAAGAAGTAGCGGCAGCTTTCACAGCTTCTTTCACCAATATGCTGGGTGTGACTCGAACTGGACACGACAAGAATTCAGGTACATCATCTGCCATCCTTCCTTGATGTGTTAACCCATCCCCTCTATAATCCTTCCCTTTGCCCAACATCCAGATAAAAGCAAAATACTGCAGATGCTGGAATCTGAAACAAAAACAGGAAATGACTGCAAATTGGGAGAGGGGAGTGTGCAGCGGGACCTGGGTGTCCTGGTGCACCAGGCACTGAAGGGTGGGGCAGGTGGTAAAGAAGGCAAATGGTATGTTGGCCTTCATTGGCCTTCATTGCGAGAGGTTTCGAGCACAGGAGCAGGGATAGAACCATAGAACCATAGAAAATTACAGCTCAGAAACAGGCCTTTTGGCCCTTCTTGTCTGGGCCGAACCATTTTATGCCTAGTCCCACTGACCTGCACTTGGACCATATCCCTCCACACCCCTCTCATCCATGAACCCGTCCAAGTTTTTCTTAAATGTTAAAAGTGACCCCGCATTTACCACTTTATCCGGCAGCTCATTCCACACTCCCACCACTCTCTGCGTGAAGAAGCCCCCCCTAATATTCCCTTTAAACTTTTCTCCTTTCACCCTTAACCCATGCCCTCTGGTTTTTTTCTCCCCTCAGCGGAAAAAGCCTGCTTGCATTCACTCTATCTATACCCATCAAAATCTTATACACCTCTATCAAATCTCCCCTCAATCTTCTACGCTCCAGGGAATAAAGTCCCAACCTGTGTTGTTGCAGTTATACAGGGCCTTGGTGAGGCCACACCTAGAATATTGTGAGCAGTTTTGGTCTCCTTTTCTGAGGAAGGATGTTCTTGCTCTTGAGGGAGTGCAGCAAAGGTTTACCAGGCTGATTCCGGGGATGGCGGGACTGATGTATGAGGAGAGATTGACTCGGTTAGGATTGTTTTCGCTGGAGTTGGGGCGGCACGGTAGCACAGTGGTTAGCACTGCTGCTTCACAGCTCCAGGGTCCCGGGTTCGATTCCCGGCTCGGGTCACTGTCTGTGTGGAGTTTGCATATTCTCCTCGTGTCTGCGTGGGTTTCCTCCGGGTGGTCCGGTTTCCTCCCACAGTCCAAAGATGTGCGGGTTAGGTTGATTGGCCAGGTTAAAAAATTGCCCCTTAGAGTCCTGGGATGTGTAGGTTAGAGGGATTAGCGGGTAGGATATGTGGGGGTAGGGCCTGGGTGGGATTGTGGTCGGTGTAGACTCGATGGGCCGAATGGCCTCCTTCTGCACTGTAGGGTTTCTATGATTTCTATGAAATAAGGGGGGATCTCATAGAGACTTATAAAATTCTAACAGGACTGGA
The DNA here is from genome assembly GCF_964213995.1 of Mustelus asterias. Classification (NCBI taxonomy): domain Eukaryota; kingdom Metazoa; phylum Chordata; class Chondrichthyes; order Carcharhiniformes; family Triakidae; genus Mustelus; species Mustelus asterias. The sequence continues at coordinate 55,349 of NW_027591367.1, read as the reverse complement.
CAGGGTAGAATCAGGGAGGATGTTCTCGAAGGTGGGGGTGTCCAGAACCAGGAGTCAAAGTCTTAGGATTCGGGTAGACCATTTAGGACGGATGTGAGGAGACATTTCTTCACCCAAAGAGCGGTGAGCTTGTGGAATTCATTACCACAGGAAGTAGTTGATGCCAAAACATTGAATGTATCCAAGAGGCGGCTGGATATGGCAATTTAGCGAATGGGATCGAAGGTTATGGGGAGAAAGCAGGATTAGGCTATTAAGTTGGACTTTCAGTCATGGTCTTGATGAATAGCGGAGCAGGCTCAAAGGGCCGAATGGCCTCCTCCTGCTCCTGTCTTCTATGTTTCTATGTTAAAATCTCAGCAGGTCTGACAGCATCTGTGGAGAAAGAGAATAGAGCCAATGTTCCCCGCCTGGATGACTCTTCGTCCCATCCAGACTCGAAACGTTGGCTCTGTTCTCTCTCCACAGATGCTGTCAGACCCGATGAGATTTTCCAGCATTTTCTGTTTTTGTATCTTATCATCCAGAACTTTCACTTCAAGGGGCAGGACACATTGTCCCAACTACTGGAAAATGAATGAACATATAAGATCATAAGATATAGGAACAGGAGGAGGTTCTTTGGCCCTTCAAACTTGCTGCACTATTCAATGAGATTTGGATGGCATGGTGGCACAGTGATGAGCGCTGCCGCCTCATGGCACCAGGGATCCGGGTTCAATTCCTGGCCTTGGGTCACTGTCTGTGTGGAGTCTACACGTTCTCCCCATGCCTGCGTGGGTTTCCTCCCACAGTCCAAAGATGTGCAGGTTAGGTGGATTGGCCGTGCTAAATTCTCCCTCAAGTCTCCAAAGATAGACCAAAGAAAACTACAGCAGAGGAATAGGCCCCTTTTGCCCTCCGAGCCTGCACCAACCATGCTGCCTGTCTTAACTAAAACCCCCTACCCTTCCGGGGACCATATCCCTCTATTCCCATCCTATTCATTTACCTTCAAGCCCTTAAAAGTCACTGTTGTATCTGCTTCTACTACCTCGCCGGCAGTGAGTTCCAGGCACCCACCAGCCTCTGTGTAAAAATTTGCCTCCTTTAAACCCTGCCCCTCGCACCTTAAACCTATTCCCTCGAGTAATTGACTCTTCCACCCTGGGAAAAAGCTTCTGACTATCCACTCTGCCAATGCCCCTCATAATCTTGGAGACTTCTATCAGATTGCCCCTCAACCTCCATCTTTCCTGTGAGAACAAACGAAGTTTTTTGAACCACTCCTCATAGCTAATACCCTCCATACCAGGCATCATCCAGGCATCATCCTGCTTTTCTGTACCCTCTACAAAGCCTCCACATCCTTCTTGTAGAGTGGCGACCAGAATTGAACACTATATTCCAAGTACAGCCCAGCTAAGGTTCTATAAAGCTGCAACATGACTTGCCAATGTTTAAACTCAATGTCCCGGCCGATGAAGGCAAACATGCCGTATGCCTTCTTGACTACCTTCTCCACCTGCATTGCCACTTTCAGTGATCTGCGTACCTGTACACCCAGATCCCTCTGCCTCTCAATACTCTTAAGGGTTCTGTCATTTACTGTATGTGTGTTAGACCTTCCAAAATGCATTACCTCACATTTGTCTGGATTAAACTCCATCTGCCATCTCTCTGCCCAAGTCTCCAACCAATCTATATCCTGCTGTATCCTCCAACGGTCCTCATCGCAATCTGAAATTCCACCAACCTTTGTGTTGTCCGCAAACTTACTAATCAAATCAGTTACAGTTTCCTCCAAATCATTTGTGTATATATATTACAAACAGCATAAATCGTGTGTCGGTTATGTGGATTGGCCATGCTAAATTGCCTCTCAAGTGTCCAAAGATGTGTAGGTTAGGTGGATTGGCCGTGCTAAATTGTCCCTTCGTGTCCAAAGATGTGTAGGTTAGGTGGATTGGTCACCTCAACTGCTTCACTGGGCAGGGAAGCAGTTCCCAGGGAGGTTATAGGGGTAACTTCCCTGTAACCCCTTACAGGGGTTACAGGGATGGGGTGGGCCTGGGTTCGATGCAGACTCAATGGGTTGAATGGCCTCCTTCTGCACAGTAGGGATTCTATCATTCTTCCATTCTATTTATGTAATTAAGCAATCATTTAAAGAAAAGGGATAAAATGAGAAATGCCAAGTTTGTTTAGTTGCTGCTCTTGTTTTATTTTCCTGGGTTTCGTTTGCAGCCGTGTCCACTGAGCTTGACCTTTGAATGACAGAGACTCCATGGCAATGCCAAAGGGTTGGCAATTCCGGTGGGGTTCTATCATCTAACTTGGCGTTCGAGTTGGCTGCTTTTGTCCAGAGGCAATTAGACACTGTTGGGGCACCGGGTGTCATGACAAAACTGTGTTGGTGAGGAGGTGCAGGGGGCACCAGTGCAGGCCGTGCCAGGGGGTGCTTGGCACCCATTGGAATTGGGCCGTGTGCCCTCTGTTCCACAGAATTCCTTACCTCTAAGTGCCAACACATTCCATAATATTCTGGCTCTGACTACCTCCTCCACAGATACTACTGCCCGTAAAATTATCCTCAGCAAGGATGCACCGCTTCATGTCTATATTCTTCTGGATGCTTCCGACAGCGTTGGTGAAGAATATTTCAATGAAGCCAAGAATGTCGCTGAGAACCTCATCGACAAGGTAAGGGAAGAATTACCATCGGCAAGTGGCCTAACTTGAACATTGAAGCAAAAACAATTACTTTTCTCTGCTCTGGATTTTATCGGACACAATTGCTTCAGATAAAAGCAGCTCAGATTGATTGGCACCCCATCCGCCACGTTATACATTCAACCCCTCCACCACCATTGCACAGCGTCAGCCCAGTGTACCATCAACAAGGTGCACTGCAGGAACTCACCAAGGTCCCTCAAGCAGCACCTTCTGAGCCCACAACCATCTAGAAGGACAAGGTCAACAGATACCTGGAGATTCCCCCCCCGCAAGTCACTCACCGTCCCGACTTGGAAATATATCAGCCGCTCCTTCGCTGTCACCAGTCAAAATCCTGGAACTCCGTCCCTGACATTACTGTGGTTGTACCTGTACCAGACGCGGTTCATGAAGGTGGCTCACCACCACCTTATTGAGGGCAATTAGAGGTGGGCAACAATGGGCACGGTGGCACAGTTGTTAGCACTGCTGCCACACAGTGCCAGGCACCTGGGTTCGATTCCTAGCTTGAGTCACTGTCTGTGCGGAGTTTGCATGTTCTCCCCGTGCCTGCGTGGGTTTCCTCCGGTTTCCTCCCACGGTCCAAAGATGTGTGGATTAGGTTGATTGGCCATGATAAATTGCCCCTTAGTGTCAGGGGGATTAGCAAAGTAAATATGTGGGGTTACGGGAATGGGGCATGGGTGGGATTGTGGTTGGTGCAGGCTCGATGGGCCGAATGGCCTCCTTCTGTACTGTAAGGATTCTATGAAACGTTGTCATCAATGGTCTCATTCCATGAATGAATAAGGGGAGAAAGTATTATTATTCTCATGCCCCTGGACTGAGAGTTTTTCTTTTTGCCTCCTAGATTGCAAGTTTTGATGTTTGGCCAAGGTTTGGGGTTATATCGTATGCATCGCAGCCAATCGTGATAGCTAACCTCGATGACGACGATGAATCCAGTGCTGATACCGCTATTGGCTTGTTAAGGGAATCGGAGAAGGCAACCTATGAAAGTGAGCTGCGCTTTGAAGAATAGTGTGCAGTTGACTGTCCACTAATGCCTCAGAAGAACATACGAAATAAGAGCCGCAGTGGGCCATTCAGCTCCTGGCGTTTGCACAGCCATTCTCTACCTCAACCCCCGGCACAGTGGTTAGCACTGCCAGCTCTCAGCGCCAGTTCGATTCCCGGCTTGGGTCTCTGTGTGTGCGCAGTCTGCACGTTCTCCCCGCATCTGCATGGGTTTGCTCCGGCTGCTCCGGTTTCCTCCCACAATCCAAAGATGTGTGGGTTAGATGGATTGGCCATGCTAAATTCTCTCTGTGTCAGGAGAAATTAGCAGGGTAAATACATCAGGTTACGGGGATAGGACCTGGGTGGGATTGTTGCCAGTGCAGACGCGATGGGCCAAATGGGCCACCTTCTGCACTGTAGGGATTCTATGACCTCTCTTTTCCCGCAGGAGACTGTGGCTTTGATTCCCTTGATGTGCCCACCACTCCTCCACAAAAAGTGACACCCCCTCCTCCACAAAAAGTTCTGAAATATCATTCCCCCCCCCCCTCCTCCCCCGTTTGTGAGGCTGTGGTTGATTAATTGAGGGAAATGGGCAAGACCTCATGGAAAAATAAAAGGGACAAATTTTGTCTATTATAAAATCCCTACAGTGCAGAAGGAGGCCATTTGGCCCATCGGGCCTGCACCGACAACAATCCCACCCTATCCCCGTAGCCCCACTCTGCTCATCCCCCCTGACACTAAGGGGCAATTTAGCGTGGCCAATCAACCTAACCCGGACATCTTTGGAGTGTGGGAGGAAACCGGAGCACCCGGAGGAAACTCATGCAGGCTGGGGGAGAACATGCAAATTCCACATGAACAGTGGGTGACACCCCCCCACACTGTGCGACGCTTCCTGATATCTCCCTTCAGTTCTCCTTTCTCCTCATTTCACACTCGCTCCTGTGCCCTGTTCTTTCCTGACTGCTGCCGACTTCTCGCTCCCTCCCCAGTTGGCCAATCTGTTACGCTGTTCACCTCTCGTGCCTGCCAGTGGCCCAGCTATTGCTGCAACGACATGGAGCAGTGTTTTGGACCCCATCTCGAGTACAGTGTTCAGCTGCGGACATCAGACCGAGAGAAAGGATGCCGAGAGGGCTGGCCATCAACCCGAGACATAAACTGATGTTTTTTCCTCTTTGTCTCCACAGATGCTGTCAGACCTGTTGAGTATTTCCAGAATTTCCTGTTCCTATTGAGTGATCTATAGGTCTTGGAATCAGGTTTAACAGAGTGATAACCAGCAGGTTATAAGGAGCAATTGCATAAATTGTATTCTCCGGAAACATTGATGGACTGATTCAATTAAGATGTTCGTAAGAGGAGGCAATGGCCGAGTGGTCTTATTGCTCGACCAGAGGCTCATTTAATGTTCTGGGGACCCGGGTCCGAATCCCGCCATGGCAGATGACAGATTTTAAATTCAAATATCTGGAATTAAGAATCTACCGATGACCATGAAACCATTGCCGATTGTCGGAAAAACCCATCTGGTTCACTCAGGTCCTTTAGGGAAGGAAATCTGCCGCCCTTACCTGGTCTGGCCTACATGTGACTCCAGATTCACAGCAATGTGGTTGACTCTCAACTGCCCTCGGCAACTAGGGATGGGCAATAAATGCTGGCCCAACCAGCGACGCCCATGTCCCACAAATGAATTGAATTAAAAATTGTAAATAATTGGCTGGGCATAAACCAGAGGGATCCTTTCTCGGCTGGTCGGAAGGGCCTGGACAATGGTACCTAGAAGCAGAGAATCCCCACAGTGCAGATGGAGGCCATTCGGCCCATTGAGCCTGCACCGATAACAATCCCACCCAGAACCAATCCATGTAACCCTACGTATTTACCCTGCTAGTCCCCCTGACACGAAGGGGCAATTTAGCATGGCCAATCCCCCCAACCTGCACATCGTTGGACTGTGGGAGAAAACTGGAGCACCCGGACGAAACCCATGCAGACATGGGGAGAACATGCAAACTCCACACAGACACTCACCTGAGGCTGGGATCGAACCCGGGTCCCTGGCGCTGTGAGACAGCTGTGCTAACCATTGTGCCACCGTGCTGTTCAGTTGAACTCTTTCAGAATTTTGTCGGTTTCAATGAAATTGCCTCTCATTCTTCTTAACTCCAACGTGTATAGACCCAGCCTCACTCAGCCTCTCGTCAAAGGACAACTTCCTGATCCCTTCGGGACCAATTTAGTGAACTTTTGCTGTACCACCTCCAATACAAGCACATCCTGTCATAGTAATTGAGATCTAAGTAGCATTTGTCATTCCAGATGTGGTCTCTCCAAATCCCTGCAACCCGCTTGATTGGCACCACATCCACAAGCATCCACTCCTTCCACCACCAACGCTCAGTCGCAGCAGTGTGTACTATTTACAAGATGCATTGCAGCACTTCACCAAAGATCCTTAGACAGCACCTTCCAAACCCACGACCACTTCCATCTAGAAGGACAAGGGCAGCAGATACATGGGAACACCACCACCTGCAAGTTCCCCCTCCAACCCACTCATCATCCTGACTTGGAAATCTATCGCCGTTCCTTCGCGGTTGCTGGGTCAAAATCCTGGAATTCCCTCACTAATGACATTGTGGGTTAACCCACAGCACGTGGGTTGCAGCGGTTCAAGAAGGCAGCTCACCACCACCACCTCGAGGGCAACTAGGGATGGGCAATAAATGCTGGCCTAGCCAACGGCGCTCATGTCCCGCGAATGAATTTTAAAAAAATTCAGCCTGTTACCAAGCCATTTTTTTAAAAAGTCAATCTCTTCTTTTGTTTCTTGTGTCTCACAGTCCATGGTGATGGGAGAGGGACTAATATTTACGCAGCACTGAGAAAAGTCTTTGAAACAATGGTCCTAACAAAAACGCACCATAAGGATTCCTGGGACAAGATAAGATTTGTCACCGTTTTATTTACTGACGGTGAGTGTGCTGCATTCCTGGGGAGTTTCTGGCGATGTGGTTGGGGGGGGGGCACAGGGGATCATAGAATCATAGAACCCCTATCGTGCAGAAGGAGGCCATTCAACCCATTGAGTCTGCACTGGCAACAATCCCACCCAGGCCCTGTTCTTGTAATCCCACATATTTACCTCGCTAATCCCCCTGACACACGGGTCAATTTAGCATGGCCAATCAACCTAACCCGCACATCTTTGGACTGTGGGAGGAAACCAGAGCACCAGGAGGAAACCCACGCAGACATGGGGAGAATGTGCAAGCTCCTCACAGACAGTCACCCGAGGCCGGAATTGAACCCGGGTCCCCGGCGCTGTGAGGCAGCAGTGCTAACCGCTGTGCTGTAATGGGATGGAGTGGGTCAATCTGACAGGGGCATAATTGAACCACTCCACATTGACCTGGCCGCAAGCAGTTGTGACAAGCTCAAGGCAGCCGGCACCATGCTGGTTCCAGCCGTCAGTGGCTTGGCTATGCCCCTGGTTACCAGATTCAATCTTCAACCGTTTTCCCCCATTTTATCTTACCATTGCCCCCCCGCCCCCTCCCCCCCCCCCCCCCCCCCCCCCCGGTTCTTATGCCCCCTCACCCCACACCAGCAACCATGGTGTGCACTGTGGTTGCAGTGTGCATGTGGGTACAATCTAACGCAGTTGTTCCCAACCAGTGTGCACCCCCCCCCCCCCCACTCACCCCCCCCCCCCCCATGCCCTCCCAAATGTGTTGCAAAACAATTTTCAAAATTCATATAGTTGACTAAAACCAACCTTTGTCTTCAGCTCTGTGGTTGGCATAGCATCATAGAAGTTCATAGCATGGAAACAGGTCCTTCAGCCCAACTTGTCTATTCCACCCAGTTTTTACCAATTGCCTGTGTTTGGCCCATATCCCTCTGTACCCATCTTGCCCATGTAACTGGCTAAACGCTTGTTAAAAGACAAAATTGTACCCGCCTCTACTACTACCTCTGGCAGCTTGTTCCAGACACTCACCACCCCCTGAGTGAAACATTTACCCCTTTAAACCCTTTTGTATCTCTCCCCTCTCACCTTAAACCTATGGCCTTTGGTTTTAGACTCAAAGATGTTGACTATCTACCTTATCTATGGACCTCATTATTTTATACACTTCTATAAGATCACCTTGAAGCCTCTTATGTTCCAAGAGAAAAACATCCAGTCTATCCAGCCTCTCCTTATAATTCAAACCATCAAGTCCTGGTAACATCCTAGTAATGATGTGGAGATGCCGGCGTATTTCCACTCCATCTGACGAAGGAGCAGTGCTCCGAAAGCTTATGGTATTTGCTACCAAATAAACCTGTTGGACTTTAACCTGGTGTTGTGAGACTTCTTACAACATCCTAGTATTCGGTGTTCTGACCAATGGCCTGACAAACCATTCAAGGCTATGGGCCAAGTGCTGGTAAAAGGGATTAGGTGGGAGGTCAGGTGTTGCTCGCGTGTCGGTGCTGACCCGATGGGCTGAAGGGTTCTTCTGCACTATATGTTGCTGTGATTCTCCCGCGCATGCTCCGGCTGGAAAAGAGCTGCACACGCGCGGTTTACATTTTCTATGTTGGTCAGGCCCATGCGCATGATCGGCAGGGACTTGGAGCTGAAGACCCAGGCCCCATGCGTCTGCACATCAAGCGAAAACTCTAAAAGGTCGCAAGAGCCCTGGGAGAAACAGGGAGAAGTTAAAAATTAAGTTCCAAGTACGGGAAGAAGACAGAGAAAATAGGAGGTTTGCCTCAGTTTTTTTTATTGCAATATAGAGGTGTGCCATAAAACCACTGATTTAAAGGATGCGCTGGACTAAATACACATGGGCACACGCAGACCACCCTTAAACTCGGAGCAGTCACTCCCTCCTCCACCGATGCATAGTGGCAGCCACGTGTACCATCTGCAAGATACGCAGCAGCTACTCAGCAAAGCTCCATGGCACCTTTCCGACCAGTTGCCTCTACCACTTTGAAGGGCAGTAGATGCATGGTAACACTGCATGTTGCCCTCCGAGTCACTCACAATCCTGACTTGGAAATATATCGGCCGACCCTTCACTGTTACTGGGTCAAAATCCTGGCATTCCCTCCCTAACAGCACTGTGGGTGTACCTGCACCTCAGGGACTGCAGCGGTTCAAGAAGGCAGCTCACCACCCCCTTCTCAAGGGGCAGTGAGGGAGGGCAATAAATTCTGGCCAAGCCAGTGACGCCCACATCCCGTGCATAAATTAAAAATAAATGTTGGCTGTGATGTATTTGGGACATTCTTGGTGCTGTTCAACGGCAAGGTCTTTGTTTCTGAAACATTCCTTTTATATTTCAGGGAAAGCAAACATGGGAGGCAACCCCAAAGCAGCTGTCCAGGATATAAAGCGCTTCGTCGAGGCACAAAATAAAACGGAAGATTACCTCGGTGAGCATTCTCTACAGCATTTCATTTGATCCCAAGCCCAATATGAAGTTAGCCTCGACCCCAATTTTTCCTTTTGATTTTCGCATTAGGATGAGCATAAGGTGTTTTCCTCCAGGTATGATTTAAGTGACCCACTTGGGAGCTTTTATCAGAACCAACGTTATTTAAGAACACAGTTAGAATATAACAAAAAGAATTGGTATAACTTTTACCAATTAAAACACTCAATTATGACAAAGTATAATTCTTAACGGCTAGCTATCTCTGTTGTTCCAATTTAAAGCAGTATCCCCATAGACATACACCCTTCTTCAGAATTAGTTTGTGCAAAACAAAAGTGTGCTCATTTTAACACTTCTGATCTCGACAGCAGATTCCAGAGAAGGATATATCCTCAAACTGCAGAACTTCAGAGAAGTAAACCGAGTCTATATTGTGCAGTAAAACCTATCCAATTTTTGATTGCAAAATCATAGGTTCAACTGAATGTTTGCAGCACAGAAAGAGAACTTTTGGTCCATCATATCCATACTGGCTATTCACAGAACTATTTAGCTAATTCCAGTCGCCCACACTTTCTCATGGACCAGATTTGGTCAGATGGTGACATCAAACACAAAGGAGGGAAATAAATGGAAAGAAATCAGGCGCCAGTTTAAGATGCACCGCAGCAATTCACCAAGACTCCTTCGACAGCGTCATCCAAACCCACAACCTCTACCACGTGGAAGGACCAGGGTATCAGACGCACTCCCTGCGATTTCTTCTCCAAGCCATACATTGTCGTTACTTGGAAATGTACCTCAATTCCTTTACCCACAAAGATGTGCGGGTTTAGGTTGATTGGCCATGCTAAAATTGCCCCTTAGTGTCCTGAGATGCGTAGGTTAGAGGGATGAGCGTGTAAATGTGTAAGGATATGGGGGTAGGGCCTGGGTGGGATTGTGGTTGGTGCAGACTCGATGGGTCAAATGGCCTCTTTCTGCACTGTAGGGATTCTATGATCCTATTGCTGGGTCAAAATTCTTGATCTCCTTTCCAAACAGTGCTGTGGGGTGGGCCTACCGGACCAGGCCTGCCGTAGTTCAAGAAGGTGACTCGCCACTGCCACCTCAATGTCCACACTCTGTGAAATAATGTTTTAAAAAGCAGATCAGGGTCATGTTTAAACAAATGTTCCTGGTCCCCCCATGCCAACACTATGGTTAAGAAAGCCCATCAATGCCTCTACTTTCTCAGGAGGCTGAGGAAATTTAGCATGTCCGCTACGACTCTCACCAATCTTTACAGGTGCACCTTGGAAAGCACCCTTTCCGTATGTATCACAGCTTGGTATGGCTCCTGCTCTGACCAAGACTGCAAGAAACTACAAAGTGTTGTGAATGTAGCCCAGTCCATCACGCAAACCAGCCTCATACCCATTGACTCTGTCTACACTTCCCGCTGCCTCGGAAAAGCAGCAGCATGATCAAGGACCCTAGGCACCCCAGACATACTTTCTTCCACCTTCCTCCATCAGGCAAAAGACACAAAAGTCTGAGAATACGTACCAACCGACTCAAGAACAGCTTCTTCCCTGCTGCCATCAGACGTTTGAATGGCTCTATCATATATTAAGCTGATATTTCTCCACACCCTAGCTATGACTTTGAAACTATATTCTGCACTCTCTCCTTTCCTTCACCCCGATGTACTCTGAACAGATTTTTTTTTCTGTATAACACGGGCGAGAAACAATACTTTTCACTCTATTCCAATACCTGTGACAAAATAAATCAAATCAAACAACTTCAACAATCGCATCACTCTTTGGTTGATGAATCATCTTCTGTGTTCCTCGCATGAGGTAAGTCACTCATTCGGAGTGCCAGCACAAATATGATGGGCTGAACAGCCTCCTTCACTGCTGTAACAAATCAATATTAAAGAAATGTCAAGGAGGCAAGAGACCAAGGGTCAGATATTTGCTATTCTGTTATCACTCAGGGTAACAGGTGACGGAATCCAGGAACCTGCAGGTATCATAGTCATAGGGGTTTACAGCATGGAAACAGGCCCTTTGGCCCAACTTGTCCTTTTTTAACCACTAAGTTAGTCCCAAATTGCCCATGTTTGGCCCATATCCCTCTATCCCCATTTTACCAATGTAACTGTCTAAACACATTTTCAAAGACAAAATTGAACCTGCCTCTACTACTACCTCTGGTAGCTTGTTCCTGACATTCACCACCCTCTGAGTTAAAAATTTGCCCTTCTGGACCCTTTTGTATCTCTCCCCTTAAACCTATGCCCTGTAGTTTTAGATTCCCCAACATTTGCGAAAAGATGTTGACTATCTAGCTGATCTATGCTCCTCATTATTTTATAGATCTCCAAGATCACCCGTAAGCCTCTTACACTCCAGGGGAAAAAAGTCCCAGTCTATCCTTGTCTCTCCTTATAACTCAAACCATCAAGTCCCGGGAGCATCCCAGTAAATCTTTTCTGCACTCGTTCTAGTTTAATATGATTGCCCATCCTTCACCGCCACGGGTCAGTATTCACCATCTACTTCTCATTCTCTTCCAGATATGTATGCTTTTGGAGTGTCAGCTGATGTTGATAAGGTAGAACTGAACGAACTGGCTTCGCAAAAACCTAACGAGAAACATTACTTTACGATACGAAACACCTCCGAGCTGGTTAAATCTTTTGATGATATATTAGGTATGGATTTTATCTTTCTGAACAATGTTCCCTGAATTAATACTCATTGAACAGTTGAAGTCCGTTTGATACTGTTATTCCATCCCGGAATTAGCAGAGTGCTTCATGATGGTTCGGGTCCAAGTCGAAGCAAACTTTATATTCATCAATTGAACCAACAGTAGGTACTCAGCTGATAAAGAGGAGATATTAGAAAGGCTGGTGGTACTAAAGTTGATAAGTCACTGGGACCAGATGGAAAGAAAGTGACAATGCAGAACACGGACAGGGGCATTGGCCAGAATCTTTCAATTCTCTCTCGATATGGGACAGCCAGTGGTACCATGGGACAGGAGAACTGCAAATATTTCACCCTCGTTCAAAAAGAAGTGATAATAGAAGACAAAATTAACGGTCATGCACACAAATACAGATTAATTAAGGAAAGCCAACACTGATTTGTTGAAGGCAAATTGTGTGTGTTTAAGTACTGATTACTGCTGGGTACAGGGATTACTGAGTACTGATTACTATTGGGTACAGAGATTACTGAGTACTGATTACTGCTGGGTACAGGGATTATTGAGTACTGATTACTATTGGGGACAGGGATTACTGAGTACTGATTACTGCTGGGTAGGGATTACTGAGTACTGATTACTGCTGGGTACAGGGATTACTGAGTACTGATTACTGCTGGGTACAGGGATTACTGAGTACTGATTACTAATGGGTACAGGGATTATTGAGTCCTGATTACTGCTGGGTACAGGGATTACTGAGTACTGATTACTGCTGGGTACAGGGATTACTGAGTACTGATTACTGCTGGGTACAGGGATTACTGAGTACTGATTACTGCTGGGTACAGGGATTACTGAGTACTGATTACTGCTGGGTACAGGGATTACTGAGTACTGATTACTGCTGGTACAGGGATTATTGAGTACTGATTACTATTGGGTACAGGGATTACTGAGTACTGATTACTGCTGGGTACAGGGATTACTGAGTACTGATTACTGCTGGGTACAGGGATTACTGAGTACTGATTACTAATGGGTACAGGGATTATTGAGTCCTGATTACTGCTGGGTACAGGGATTATTGAGTACTGATTACTATTGGGTACAGGGATTACTGAGTACTGATTACTAATAGGCACAGGGATTACTGAGTACTGATTACTGCTGGGTACAGGGATTACTGAGTACTGATTACTGCTGGGTACAGGGATTATTGAGTACTGATTACTGCTGGGTACAGGGATTACTGAGTACTGATTACTGCTGGGTACAGGGATTACTGAGTACTGATTACTAATGGGTACAGGGATTATTGAGTCCTGATTACTGCTGGGTACAGGGATTACTGAGTACTGATTACTGCTGGGTACAGGGACTACTGAGTACTGATTACTGCTGGGTACAGGGATTATTGAGTACTGATTACTATTGGGTACAGGGATTACTGAGTACGGATTACTGCTGGGTACAGGGATTACTGAGTACTGATTACTAATGGGTACAGGGATTACTGAGTACTGATTACTGCTGGGTACAGGGATTATTGAGTACTGATTACTGCTGGGTACAGGGATTACTGAGTACTGATTACTGCTGGGTACAGGGATTACTGAGTCCTGATTACTGCTGGGTACAGGGATTACTGAGTACTGATTACTGCTGGGTACAGGGATTACTGAGTACTGATTACTGCTGGGTACAGGGATTATTGAGTACTGATTACTGCTGGGTACAGGGATTACTGAGTACTGATTACTGCTGGGTACAGGGATTACTGAGTACTGATTACTAATGGTTACAGGGATTATTGAGTCCTGATTACTGCTGGGTACAGGGATTACTGAGTACTGATTACTGCTGGGTACAGGGATTATTGAGTACTGATTACTGCTGGGTACAGGGATTACTGAGTACTGATTACTGCTGGGTACAGGGATTACTGAGTACTGATTACTGCTGGGTACAGGGATTATTGAGTACTGATTACTGCTGGGTACAGGGATTACTGAGTACTGATTACTAATGGGTACAGGGATTACTGAGTACTGATTACTGCTGGGTACAGGGATTACTGAGTACTGATTACTGCTGGGTACAGGGATTACTGAGTACTGATTACTAATGGGTACAGGGATTACTGAGTACTGATTACTGCTGGGTACAGGGATTACTGAGTACTGATTACTAATGGGTACAGGGATTATTGAGTACTGATTACTGCTGGGTACAGGGATTATTGAGTACTGATTACTAATGGTACAGGGATTATTGAGTACAGATTACTGCTGGGTCCAGGGATTATTAAATACTGATTACTGCTGGGTACAGGGATTATTGAGTCCGGATTACTGATAGAACATAGAACATTACAGCGCAGTACAGGCCCTTCGGCCCTCGATGTTGCACTGACCAGTGAAACCAATCTAAAACTCATCTAACCTACACTATTCCAATATCATCCATATGTTTATCCAATGACCATTTAAATGCCCTTAATGTTGGCGAGTCCACTACTGCTGCAGGCAGGGCATTCCACGCCCTTACCACTCTCTGAGTGAAGAACCTACCTCTGACATCTGTCCTATATCTATCACCCCTCAATTTAAAGCTCTGTCCCCTCGTGCTAGCTATCACCATCCGAGGAAAAAGGCTCTCACTGTCCACCCTATCTAATCCTCTGATCATCTTGTATGCCTCTATTAAGTCACCTCTTAACCTTCTTCTCTCTAACGAAAACAACCTCAAGTCTCTCAGCCTTTCCTCATAAGACCTTCCCACCATACCAGGCAACATCCTAGTAAATCTCCCCTGCACCCTTTCCAACGCTTCCACATCCTTCCTATAATGCGGCGACCAGAACTGTACACAATACTCCAAGTGCGGCCGCACCAGAGTTTTGTACAGCTGCAACGTGACGACCTGGCTCCGAAACTCAATCCCTCTCCCAATAAAAGCTAACACACCGTACGCCTTCTTAACAACCCTATCAACCTGGGTGCCAACTTTCAGGGATCTATGCACATGGACACCGAGATCTCTCTGCTCATCCACACGACCAAGTATCTTACCATTAGCCCAGTACTCTGCAATCCTGTTACTCCTTCCAAAATGAATCACCTCACACTTTTCTGCATTGAACTCCATTTGCCACCTCTCAGCTCTGCAGCTTATCTATGTCCCTCTGTAACCTGCAACAACCTTCCGCACTGTCCACAACTCCACCGACTTTAGTGTCATCCACAAATTTACTAACCCATCCTTCTATGCCCTCATCCAGGTCATTTATAAAAATGACACACAGCAGTGGCCCCAAAACAGATCCTTGCGGTACACCACTAGTAACTGAACTCCAAGATGAACATTTCCCATCAACCACCACCCTCTGTCTTCTTACAGCTAGCCAATTCCTGATCCCAACCGCTAAATCACCCTCAATCCCATGCCTCCGTATCTTCGCAATAGCTTACCGTGGGGAACCTTATCAAACGCTTTGCTGAAATCCATATACACCACATCAACTGCTTTACACTCATCCACCTCTTTGGTCACCTTCTCAAAGAACTCAATAAGGTTTGTGAGGCAGGACCTACCCTTCACAAAACCGTGTTGACTATCCCTCATCAAATTATTCCTTTCGAGTTGATTATAAATCCTATCTCTTATAATCCTTTCCAAAACGTTCCCCACAACAGAAGTAAGGCTCACTGGTCTATAATTACCAGGGTTGTCTCTACTCCCTTTCTTGAACAAGGGGACAACATTTGCTATCCTCCAGTCTTCTGGCACTATTCCTGTAGACAATGACGACACAAAGATCAAAGCCAAAGGCTCTGCAATCTCCTCCCTAGCCTCCCAGAGAATCCTGGGATAAATCCCATCCGGCCCAGGTGATTTATCTATTTTCACACTTTCCAGAATTGCTAACATCTCCTCCTTATTAACCTCAATCCCATCTCGTCCAATAGCCTGTATCTCAGTATTCGCCTCGACAACATTGTCTTTTTCCTGCGTGAATACTGACAAAAAATATACATTTAGAGCCTCTCCTATCTCTTCAGGCTCCAGGCACAACTTCCCACTACTGTCCTTGACTGGCCCTAATCTTACCCGAGTCATTCTTTTATTCCTCACATACCTATAGAAGGCTTTAGGGTTTTCCTTGATCCTACCTGCCAAAGACTTTTCATGTCCCCTCCTGGCTCTTCTTAACTCTCTCTTCAGTTTCTTCCTGGCTATCTTGTAACTCTCAAGCACCCTAACTGAGCCTTCATGTCTCATCTTTACATAAGTCTCCTTCTTCCTCTTCACAAGAGATTCAACTTCTATAGTAAACCACGGTTCCCTCACTTGACCACTTCCTCCCTGCCTGACAGGTACATACTTATCAAAGACACCCAGTAGCTGTTCCTTGGACAAGATCCACATTTCAATTGTGCCCATCCCCTGCAGTTTCCTTCCCCAACCTATGCATCCTAAATCTCGCCTAATCGCATCATAATTTCCTTTCCCCGAGCTATAACTCTTGCCCTTCGGTATATACCTATTCCTTTCCATCGCTAAGGTAAACGTAACTGAATTGTGGTCACTATCACCAAAGTGCAAATCTAACACCTGGCCTGGTTCATTACCCAGTACCAAATCCAATGTGGCCTCGCCTCTTGTTGGCCTATCTACATACTGCGTCAGGAAACCCTCCTGCACACATTGGACAAAAACTGACCCAACTAAAGTACTCAAACTATTGCTTTTCCTGTCAATATTTGCAAAGTTAAAGTCCTCCATAACAACTACCCTGTTACTTTTGCTCCTATCCAGAATGGGTACAAGATGATTGAATGCTGATTACTGATGGGTCTAGGGATTATTGAGTAATGATTACTGATGGGTACAGGATGATTGATCACTGATGGGTACAGGATGATTGATCACTGATGGGTCCAGGATGATTGATTATTGATGGGTCCAGGATGATTGATTATTGATGGGTACAGGATGATTGATCACTGATGGGTACAGGATGATTGATTACTGATGGGTCCAGGATGATTGGTTATTGATGGGTACAGGATGATTGATCACTGATGGGTCCAGGATGATTGATTATTGATGGGTACAGGATGATTGATTATTGATGGGTACAGGATGATTGATTATTGATGGGTCCAGGGTGATTGATTACTGATGGGTCCAGGATGATTGATTATTGATGGGTCCAGGATGATTGATTATTGATGGGTCCAGGATGATTGATTATTGATGGGTACAGGATGATTGATCACTGATGGGTACAGGATGATTGATTACTGATGGGTCCAGGATGATTGGTTATTGATGGGTACAGGATGATTGATCACTGATGGGTCCAGGATGATTGATTATTGATGGGTACAGGATGATTGATCACTGATGGGTACAGGATGATTGATTACTGATGGGTCCAGGATGATTGATTACTGATGGGTCCAGGATGATTGATTATTGATGGGTCCAGGATGATTGATCACTGATGGGTACAGGATGATTGATTACTGATGGGTCCAGGATGATTGATTACTGATGGGTCCAGGATGATTGATTACTGATGGGTACAGGATGATTGATTACTGATGGGTCCAGGATGATTGATCACTGATGGGTCCAGGATGATTGATCACTGATGGGTCCAGGATGATTGATTACTGATGGGTCCAGGATGATTGATTATTGATGGGTCCAGGATGATTGATCACTGATGGGTACAGGATGATTGATTACTGATGGGTACAGGATGATTGATTACTGATGGGTCCAGGATGATTGATCACTGATGGGTCCAGGATGATTGATCACTGATGGGTCCAGGATGATTGATTACTGATGGGTCCAGGATGATTGATTATTGATGGGTCCAGGATGATTGATCACTGATGGGTACAGGATGATTGATTACTGATGGGTCCAGGATGATTGATTACTGATGGGTCCAGGATGATTGATTACTGATGGGTCCAGGATGATTGATTATTGATGGGTCCAGGATGATTGATCACTGATGGGTACAGGATGATTGATCACTGATGGGTCCAGGATGATTGATTATTGATGGGTACAGGATGATTGATCACTGATGGGTCCAGGATGATTGATCACTGATGGGTACAGGATGATTGATTATTGATGGGTCCAGGATGATTGATTACTGATGGGTCCAGGATGATTGATTATTGATGGGTCCAGGATGATTGATTATTGATGGGTACAGGATCATTGATCACTGATGGGTCCAGGATGATTGATCACTGATGGGTCCAGGATGATTGATTATTGATGGGTACAGGATGATTGATCACTGATGGGTCCAGGATGATTGATCACTGATGGGTACAGGATGATTGATTATTGATGGGTACAGGATGATTGATTATTGATGGGTCCAGGATGATTGATTACTGATGGGTCCAGGATGATTGATTACTGAGGGGTCCAGGATGATTGATTACTGATGGGTCCAGGATGATTGATTATTGATGGGTCCAGGATGATTGATTATTGATGGGTCCAGGATGATTGATTATTGATGGGTCCAGGATGATTGATCACTGATGGGTACAGGATGATTGATTACTGATGGGTCCAGGATGATTGATTACTGATGGGTCCAGGATGATTGATTATTGATGGGTACAGGATGATTGATTATTGATGGGTCCAGGATGATTGATTATTGATGGGTACAGGATGATTGATTACTGATGGGTCCAGGATGATTGATTATTGATGGGTCCAGGATGATTGATCACTGATGGGTACAGGATGATTGATTATTGATGGGTACAGGATGATTGATTACTGATGGGTCCAGGATGATTGATTATTGATGGGTCCAGGATGATTGATTATTGATGGGTACAGGATGATTGATCACTGATGGGTCCAGGATGATTGATCACTGATGGGTACAGGATGATTGATTATTGATGGGTACAGGATGATTGATTATTGATGGGTCCAGGATGATTGATTACTGATGGGTCCAGGATGATTGATTACTGATGGGTCCAGGATGATTGATTACTGATGGGTCCAGGATGATTGATTATTGATGGGTCCAGGATGATTGATTATTGATGGGTCCAGGATGATTGATTATTGATGGGTCCAGGATGATTGATTATTGATGGGTACAGGATGATTGATCACTGATGGGTCCAGGATGATTGATCACTGATGGGTACAGGATGATTGATTATTGATGGGTCCAGGATGATTGATTACTGATGGGTCCAGGATGATTGATTATTGATGGGTCCAGGATGATTGATTATTGATGGGTACAGGATCATTGATCACTGATGGGTCCAGGATGATTGATCACTGATGGGTCCAGGATGATTGATTATTGATGGGTACAGGATGATTGATCACTGATGGGTCCAGGATGATTGATCACTGATGGGTACAGGATGATTGATTATTGATGGGTACAGGATGATTGATTATTGATGGGTCCAGGATGATTGATTACTGATGGGTCCAGGATGATTGATTACTGAGGGGTCCAGGATGATTGATTACTGATGGGTCCAGGATGATTGATTATTGATGGGTCCAGGATGATTGATTATTGATGGGTCCAGGATGATTGATTATTGATGGGTCCAGGATGATTGATCACTGATGGGTACAGGATGATTGATTACTGATGGGTCCAGGATGATTGATTACTGATGGGTCCAGGATGATTGATTATTGATGGGTACAGGATGATTGATTATTGATGGGTCCAGGATGATTGATTATTGATGGGTACAGGATGATTGATTACTGATGGGTCCAGGATGATTGATTATTGATGGGTCCAGGATGATTGATCACTGATGGGTACAGGATGATTGATTATTGATGGGTACAGGATGATTGATTACTGATGGGTCCAGGATGATTGATTATTGATGGGTCCAGGATGATTGATTATTGATGGGTACAGGATGATTGATCACTGATGGGTCCAGGATGATTGATCACTGATGGGTACAGGATGATTGATTATTGATGGGTACAGGATGATTGATTATTGATGGGTCCAGGATGATTGATTACTGATGGGTCCAGGATGATTGATTACTGATGGGTCCAGGATGATTGATTACTGATGGGTCCAGGATGATTGATTATTGATGGGTCCAGGATGATTGATTATTGATGGGTCCAGGATGATTGATTATTGATGGGTCCAGGATGATTGATCACTGATGGGTACAGGATGATTGATTACTGATGGGTCCAGGATGATTGATTACTGATGGGTCCAGGATGATTGATTATTGATGGGTACAGGATGATTGATTATTGATGGGTCCAGGATGATTGATTATTGATGGGTACAGGATGATTGATTACTGATGGGTCCAGGATGATTGATTATTGATGGGTCCAGGATGATTGATC
Organism: Mustelus asterias; assembly: GCF_964213995.1. Classification (NCBI taxonomy): domain Eukaryota; kingdom Metazoa; phylum Chordata; class Chondrichthyes; order Carcharhiniformes; family Triakidae; genus Mustelus; species Mustelus asterias. Next base: position 35,052 of record NW_027591367.1, on the reverse strand, counting down.
ACTGATGGGTACAGGATGATTGATTATTGATGGGTACAGGATGATTGATTACTGATGGGTCCAGGATGATTGATTATTGATGGGTCCAGGATGATTGATTATTGATGGGTCCAGGATGATTGATTATTGATGGGTACAGGATGATTGATTATTGATGGGTCCAGGATGATTGATCACTGATGGGTACAGGATGATTGATTACTGATGGGTACAGGATGATTGATTATTGATGGGTACAGGATGATTGATCACTGATGGGTCCAGGATGATTGATTACTGATGGGTACAGGATGATTGATCACTGATGGGTACAGGATGATTGATCACTGATGGGTACAGGATGATTGATTATTGATGGGTACAGGATGATTGATCACTGATGGGTACAGGATGATTGATTATTGATGGGTCCAGGATTATTGATCACTGATGGGTACAGGATGATTGATTACTGATGGGTCCAGGATGATTGATTATTGATGGGTACAGGATGATTGATTATTGATGGGTACAGGATGATTGATTATTGATGGGTCCAGGATGATTGATCACTGATGGGTCCAGGATGATTGATTACTGATGGGTCCAGGATGATTGATTATTGATGGGTACAGGATGATTGATTATTGATGGGTCCAGGATGATTGATCACTGATGGGTCCAGGATGATTGATTACTGATGGGTACAGGATGATTGATTATTGATGGGTCCAGGATGATTGATTATTGATGGGTACAGGATGATTGATTATTGATGGGTCCAGCTGATTGATTATTGATGGGTACAGGATGATTGATCACTGATGGGTCCAGGATGATTGATCACTGATGGGTCCAGGATGATTGATCACTGATGGGTCCAGGATGATTGATCACTGATGGGTCCAGGATGGTTGATCACTGATGGGTCCAGGATGATTGATCACTGATGGGTCCAGGATGATTGATTACTGATGGGTACAGGATGATTGATTACTGATGGGTACGGGGTGATTGATCACTGATGGGTACAGGATAATTGATTATTGATGGGTCCAGGATGATTGATCACTGATGGGTACAGGGTGATTGATCACTGATGGGTACAGGATGATTGATCACTGATGGGTCCAGGATGATTGATCACTGATGGGTCCAGGATGATTGATTACTGATGGGTACAGGATGATGATCACTGATGGGTCCAGGATGATTGATTATTGATGGGTACAGGATGATTGATCACTGATGGGTACAGGATGATTGATCACTGATGGGTCCAGGATGATTGATCACTGATGGGTCCAGGATGATTGATCACTGATGGGTTCAGGATGACTGATCACTGATGGGTTCAGGATGATTGATTATTGATGGGTCCAGGATGATTGATCACTGATGGGTACAGGATGATTGATTACTGATGGGTCCAGGATGATTGATCACTGATGGGTTCAGGATGATTGATTGATTGATGGGTCCAGGATGATTGATCACTGATGGGTTCAGGATGATTGATTACTGATGGGTACAGGATGATTGATTATTGATGGGTCCAGGATGATTGATCACTGATGGGTACAGGATGATTGATTACTGATGGGTCCAGGATGATTGATCACTGATGGGTACAGGATGATTGATTACTGATGGGTCCAGGATGATTGATCACTGATGGGTCCAGGATGATTGATCACTGATGGGTCCAGGATGATTGATCACTGATGGGTACAGGATGATTGATTACTGATGGGTACAGGATGATTGATTGTTGATGGGTCCAGGATGATTGATCACTGATGGGTACAGGATGATTGATTACTGATGGGTCCAGGATGATTGATCACTGATGGGTACAGGATGATTGATTATTGATGGGTCCAGGATGATTGATCACTGATGGGTACAGGATGATTGATTACTGATGGGTACAGGATTATTGATGGGTACAGGATGATTGATCACTGATAGGTCCAGGATGATTGATTACTGATGGGTACAGGATGATTGATTATTGATGGGTACAGGATGATTGATTACTGATGGGTCCAGGATGATTGATCACTGATGGGTCCAGGATGATTGATCACTGATGGGTCCAGGATGATTGATCACTGATGGGTCCAGGATGATTGATCACTGATGGGTCCAGGATGATTGATCACTGATGGGTCCAGGATGATTGATCACTGATGGGTCCAGGATGATTGATTACTGGTGGGTCCAGGATGATTGATTATTGATGGGGCCAGGATGATTGATCACTGATGGGTACAGGATGATTGATTACTGATGGGTCCAGGATGATTGATCACTGATAGGTCCAGGATGATTGATCACTGATGGGTCCAGGATGATTGATTACTGATGGGTCCAGGATGATTGATTATTGATGGGTCCAGGATGATTGATTATTGATGGGGCCAGGATGATTGATCACTGATGGGTACAGGATGATTGATTATTGATGGCTCCAGGATGATTGATCACTGATGGGTCCAGGATGATTGATCACTGATGGGTCCAGGATGATTGATTACTGATGGGTCCAGGATGATTGATTACTGATGGGTCCAGGAAGATTGATTATTGATGGGGCCAGGATGATTGATCACTGATGGGTACAGGATGATTGATTATTGATGGGTCCAGGATGATTGATCACTGATGGGTCCAGGATGATTGATCACTGATGGGTCCAGGATGATTGATTACTGATGGGTCCAGGATGATTGATCACTGATGGGTCCAGGATGATTGATCACTGATGGGTCCAGGATGATTGATCACTGATGGGTCCAGGATGATTGATTACTGATGGGTCCAGGATGATTGATTATTGATGGGTACAGGATGATTGATTATTGATGGGTCCAGGATGATTGATTATTGATGGGTCCAGGATGATTGATTATTGATGGGTCCAGGATGATTGATTATTGATGGGTACAGGATGATTGATTATTGATGGGTCCAGGATGATTGATTATTGATGGGTCCAGGATGATTGATTATTGATGGGTCCAGGATGATTGATTATTGATGGGTCCAGGATGATTGATTACTGATGGGTCCAGGATGATTGATTACTGATGGGTACAGGATGATTGATTACTGATGGGTACAGGATGATTGATTATTGATGGGTACAGGATGATTAATCACTGATGGGTCCAGGATGATTGATTACTGATGGGTCCAGGATGATTGATTATTGATGGGTCCAGGATGATTGATTACTGATGGGTCCAGGATGATTGATTATTGATGGGTCCAGGATGATTGATTATTGATGGGTCCAGGATGATTGATTACTGATGGGTCCAGGATGATTGATCACTGATGGGTCCAGGATGATTGATCACTGATGGGTACAGGATGATTGATTACTGATGGGTACAGGATGATTGATCACTGATGGGTACAGGATGATTGATTATTGATGGGTCCAGGATGATTGATTATTGATGGGTCCAGGATGATTGATTACTGATGGGTCCAGGATGATTGATTATTGATGGGTCCAGGAAGATTGATCACTGATGGGTCCGGGATGATTGATTATTGATGGGTCCAGGATGATTGATTACTGATGGGTACAGGATGATTGATTACTGATGGGTCCAGGATGATTGATCACTGATGGGTCCAGGATGATTGATCACTGATGGGTCCAGGATGATTGATCACTGATGGGTCCAGGATGATTGATTACTGATGGGTCCAGGATGATTGATTATTGATGGGTACAGGATGATTGATTATTGATGGGTCCAGGATGATTGATTATTGATGGGTCCAGGATGATTGATTATTGATGGGTCCAGGATGATTGATTATTGATGGGTCCAGGATGATTGATCACTGATGGGTCCAGGATGATTGATCACTGATGGGTCCAGGATGATTGATTACTGATGGGTCCAGGATGATTGATTACTGATGGGTCCAGGATGATTGATTATTGATGGGTCCAGGATGATTGATTATTGATGGGTCCAGGATGATTGATTATTGATGGGTACAGGATGATTGATCACTGATGGGTCCAGGATGATTGATCACTGATGGGTCCAGGATGATTGATCACTGATGGGTCCAGGATGATTGATCACTGATGGGTCCAGGATGATTGATCACTGATGGGTACAGGATGATTGATTATTGATGGGTCCAGGATGATTGATTATTATGGGTCCAGGATGATTGATCACTGATGGATACAGGATGATTGATTACTGATTCCTGATGGTACCGGATGACTCTGTGGTGAATAATGATTGGTTTTGGTGACTGTTGAGCTCCTTTTACTTTTGGGTTGTGTGAAATGTGAGTTCGAGTTAATGGAAGTTACCACAAAATCTGTTGTGGATGTAAATGCTGAGAAGGATGTTGCATTGCTTCACAGTGATTTACACAAGTTGAGTGAGTGGCCAATACAAGGCTGATGTTGTTATCCACTTTGAATGGGGAAAGAGCCTGCTGGAGTCTTAGTTCCCTGGTGATAGTTTTGAAAGTGTTGACATACAAAGGGACCTGGTACAGCAGTCACCCAAACCCAGCATGCACGTACAGCAAACAGTTGGGAAGGCAAGTGTTACATGGCTTTCATTGCAAGAGGTCTTGAGTACAGGAGCAATGATGTCTTACTGCAGCTGTACAAGGCACTTGGTGAGACCATATCAGGAGTACAATGTGTCTGTGTGTGGGAAAGCATGTACTTGCCTTACGAAGAATGCAGTGAATGTTCGCCAGGCCGATTCCTGGGATGGCAAGGTTGGCATACGAGGAGAGATTGGGTCAGCTGAGCCGAAATTCACTGGAATTTACAAGAGTGAGGGGGGCTCTCATTGTAATGATAATATTCTGACAGGGCTGGACAGACTGGATGCAGCGATGTTGCTTCCTCCGGCTGGGGAAGGGGCTCTCGAACAAGGGGTCACAGTCTCAAGATATCGGACAGGCCATTTAGGACTGAGAAGAGGAGAAATGTCTTCACTCTGAAGAGTGTATATTTAAGAAGCAAAAACCTGTATATTTAAGAAACAAATCGATTTTAAGAGTGTAAAAGGGGTTTGGGGAGAATATCGAGAGATAAAGGATCAGCCATGATCATTTAATTGAATCGCTACAGTACACAAGGAGGCCATTTGGCCCATTGAGTCTGCACTGACCGCAATCCCACCCAGGCTCTATCCCCATAACCCCATGCATTTACCCTAGCGAGTGTCCTGTAACACTAAGGGGCAATTAAGCACAGCCAATCCACCTAACCAGCACATCTTTGGACTGTGGCAGGGAACCGGAGCACCCGGAGGAAACCCACGCGGACACTGGGGAGAACGTGCAAACTCCACACAGACAGTGACCCGAGCCAGGAATCGAACCCAGTTCCCTGGCGCTGTGAGGCATCAGTGCTAACCACTGTGCCATCATGCCGTCCCCATGTTGAATGGCGGAGACAGGCTCATTGGGCTGAATGGCCTCCCCATGCTCCGAGTTTCTGTGTTGGTTACAATGATGGTTGAACACAAATTACTGTTGGGTTGTGCTGCTTCCTCTGACTGTTTTGTCTGTGGCTTCTTAGCAAGCATCATTGCTAATCTTGTCCTGTTGAATGTTATATCAATGTCTGCTGCTTTTCTGCGTTCTTCTAGACTTCACCACAATTGGTGACCTTTGTGGGGTTGCTGATGAAACTCCTGATGCTGACTTCCGAAATCGATACCCTTGGCACACTAGCTTGGAAATGGTGGTATGTTTTACACTTAATCGCAAAGGTCGGAGATTGTTATTTGATTTATTATTGTCACATGTATCAGTATACAGTGAAAAGTATTGTTTCTTGCGCGTTATGCAGACAAAGCATACCATTCATAGAGAAGCGAGGCAGTACAGAATGCGGTGTTACAGTCATAACTAGTGTGTAGAGAAAGATCAACTTACTGCAAGGTAGGTCCATTCAAACGTCTGACTGCTGCAGGGAAGAAGCTGTTCTTGAGTCGGTTGGTACGTGACCTCAGACTTTTGTGTCTTTTTCCCGATGGGAGAAGGTGGAAGAGAGAATGTCCCGGGTGCATGGGGTCCTTGATTATGCTGGCTGCTTTTCTGAGGCAGCGGGAAGTGTAGACAGAATCAATGGATGGGAAGCTGGTTTGCATGATGGATTGGGCTACATTCACAACCTTTCGTAGTTTCTTGCGGGTTTGTTCAGAGTAGGAGCCATACCAAGCTGTGATACAACCAGAAAGAATGCTTTCTATGGTGCATCTGTAAAAATTGGTGAGAGTCGTAGCTGACATGCCAAATTTCCTTAGTTTTCTGAGAAAGTAGAGGCGTTGGTGGGCTTTCTTAAATATAGTGTCGGCATGGGGTGACCAGGACCTAAAAACTTGAATCTTTCGACTGTTTCTACTTCATCCTCATTGAAGTAGACAGGGGCATGTTCTCCTCTGCACTTCCTGAAGTCGATGACAATCTCCTTCGTTTTGTTGACATTGAGGGAGAGATTATTGTTGGTCACACCTTGTTATCAAGGTATCAATAGGTTTTGCAGTCAATCACAGAGATTCCGAGGATCAATTTTCTTGCAGGACGAGTTGTTGATGCAATTGGGAAAGGGACCATCTTAACTTGGCAAATCAATTGATTGATTTGATTTATTGTCACATGTACTGGGATTCATGATGTGGAGTTGTCAGCGTTGGACTGGGGTAGTAATCTCACAACACCAGGTTAAAGTCCAACAGGTTTATTTGGTAGCACGAGCTTTCGGAGCGCTACTCCTTCATCAGGTGAATGGACCTGATGAAGGAGCAGTGCTCCGAAAGCTTGTGCTACCAAATAAACCAGTTGGACTTTATCCTGGTGTTGTGAGACTACTTACTGTACTGGGATTCAGTGAAAGGTATTGTTTCTTGAACTATACAGACAAAACATCCCATTCATAGAGTACATTGCGACATGGTGGTACAACGGTTAGCGCTGCTGCCTCACAGCGCCAGGGACCCGGGTTCGATTCCCGGCTTGGGTGACTGTGTGGAGTTTACACGTTCTCCCCGTGTCTGCGTATGTTTCCTCCGGGTACTCCGGTTTCCTCCCACACTCCAAAGATGTGCGGGTTAGGTTGATTGGCCTTGCTAAATTGCCACTTAGTGCCACGGGGGCTAGTAGGGTAAATATGGGGGGTTATAGGGATCGGGCCTGGGTAGGATTGTGGTTGGTGCAGACTCGATTGGCCGAATGGCCTTCTTCTCCACTGGAGGGATTTGATAATTCTATTCTTTGATTCTATGATACATAGGGGAGAAGGAAAAGGAGAGGGTGCAGAATACAGTATTGCAGTTACAGGTAGGGTGAAGAGGAAGATGAGCTTACTAGTATGAAAGGACAGCTCAAAAGTCTGATAACAGCAGGGAAGAAGCTGTTCTTGAGTTGGTTGGTTCGTGACCTCGGACTTTTGTATTTTTTTTCCGACGGAAGAAGATGGAAAAGAGAATGTCCGGGGTGCGTGGGGTCCTTGATTATGCTGGCTGCTTTTCCGAGGCAGCAGGAAATGTAGACAGAGTCAATGGATGGGAGGCTGGTTTGCGTGATGGATTGGGCTTCATTCACGACCCTTTGTAGTTTCTTGCGGTCTTGGGCAGAGCAGGAGCCAGACCAAGCTGTGATACAACCAGAAAGAATGCTTTCTATGGCGCATCTGTAAAAGTTGGTGAGCGTCATCATTGACATGCCAAATTCCTTTAGTCTTCTGAGAAAGTAGAGGTGTTGGTGGGCTTTCTTAACTATAGTGTCAGCATGGGGGGGGACCAGGACAGGTTGTTGGTGATCTGGACACCTAAAAACTTGAAGCTTTCGACCATTTCTACTTTGTCCCCATTGATGTAGACATGTTCTCCACTATGCTTCCTGAAGTCGATGACTGTCTCCTTCATTTTGTTGACATTGCGGGAGAGATTATTGCTGCCGCACCAGTTCACCAGATTCTCTATCTTATTCCTGTACTCTGTCTCGTCATTGTTTGAGATCCAACCCACTACGGTGGTGTCATCAACAAACTTGAAAATTGAGTTTAAGGGGAATTTGGCTAAACAGCCATAGGTGTATAAGGAATTTAATCGGAGGCTGAGAACACAGCCTTGTGGGGCACTGGTGTTGAGGATGATCGTGGAGGAGGTGTTGTTGCCTATCCTTACTGATTGCGATCTGTGGGTTAGGAAGTTCAGGATCCAGTTGCAGAGGGAGGAGCCGAGGCCCAGGCAACTGAGTTTGGAGATGAGTTTCATAGGAATCATGGCATTGAAGGCTGAGCTGTAATCAATAACTAGGAGTCTGAACAGTGGCAGCCTGTATATCATCTATAAGATGCACTGCTGGAACTCATCAAGGTTCTTTGGGCAGCACTTTCCAAACCCATGGCCACCACCATCTAGAAGGACAAAAGCAGCAGATACCTGGGAACACAATCACCTGGACTTTACTCTCCAAGTCATCCGTCACCCTGATTTGGGAATATATCGGCCGTTCCTTCACTGTCGCTGGGTCAAAAGCCTGGAATGCCCTCCCCAAGAGCACTGTGAGTGTACTTACACCTCAGGGACTGCAGTGGTTCAAGAAAGCGGCTCACCCAGTCTACATGTGACTCCAAAACCACAGCTATGTGGCTGACGCTTAACTGCCCTCTGAAATGGCCTGGAAAGCCACTCAGTTCTATGGAGGGCAACACCCATTTGTCACAAAAGATGATGGAAAGAAATAGAAACTAGAAGCAGGAGGAGGCCATCTGGCACTTCGAGCCTGTTCCGCCATTCATTTTGATCATGGCTGATCATCGAATTCAATATCCTGATTCCTCCCCTTCCTCCCATATCCCTTGATCCCTTCAACCCCAAGATCTATATCTAATTTCTTCTTGAAATCAGACATTTTGGCCTCAACTACGTTCGGTGGTAGTGAATTCCACACATTCACCACTATCTGGGTGAAGACATTCCTCCTCACCTCAGTTCAAAATCATCATCATAGAATCCCTACAGTGCAGAAGGAGGCCATTCGGCCCATCGAATCTATGCTGACCACAATCCCACCCAGGCCCTATTTCCGTAACCCCACACACTTACCCTGTTAATCCCCCAGACACTAGGGCCAATTTAGCACGGCCAATCCACCTAACCCGCACATCTTTGGACTTAAACGTTTACCCCTCATCCTCAAACTATGACCTCCAAGTTCGGGACTCCCCCACCATTGGGAACATTCTTTCTGAATCTACCCCATCTAACCCTGTTAGAATTTTATAAGTTTCAATGAGATACCTTCTCACTCTTTTAAACTCCGGTGAATACAATCCTAACCGACATAGTCTCTCCTCGTATAACAGACCTGCCATCCAGGAATCAGCCTGAGGATTGGGGAATGGAGATTGAGTGAGAAGTTAGGGTTGAAATGGAAGATCAGTCAAGATTGTGCTGAGGCCCGAGGGGCCAAATGATCTGTTCCTGCTCCTATTTGCCGTGTTCTCTCCCAGCACCTCAAGGTTGCGTATGCTGCTCCACCACCTGGGATGGGGAAGCACGGTGGCACAGTGGTTAACACTGCTCCTCACAGCACTAGGGACCCAGGTTCAAATCCAGCCTCGGGTGACTATTTATGTGGAGTTTGCACTTTCTCTCCGTGAACGCATTAGTTTCCTCCCACAATGCAGTGAAGTGCAGCTTAGGTGGATTGGCCATGCTAAATTGCCCCTTAGTGTCCGAAGATGTGCAGGTTAGGGGGATTAGTGGGGTAATCCCGTGGAGTTACAGGGATAGGAGCCTGGGTGAGATGCTCTGTCGGAGAGTCGGTGAAGGCTCATTGGGCCGAATGGTCTCCTCCTGCGTTTGCAGGGATTCTGTTCTATGACAGCCCTGCATTCCTACGGTCTGAAGCCCCGGTTTCTCTGCCTGTGCTCTGACCCGCTGGGCGGCTGGTAGCCTGCCCACCTTGAGCGTTGCTTTTAATAGGATCACAACAGTGCAGAAAGAGGCCATTCGGCCCATCAAGCCTGCATGGACAACAATCCCACCCAGGTCCTATCCCCATAACCCCATGTATTTACCCTGCTAATCCCACTGACAGTAAGGGGCAATTTAGCACGGCCAATCCACCTAACCCGCACATCTTTGGACTGTGGGAGGAGACCAGAGCACCCGGAGGAAACCCACGCAGACACAAGAGAGAACATGCTGACTCTAGACAGACTGTCACCTGAGGCCGGGCCCCTGGCACTGCGAAGCGGCACTGCTAACCACTGTGCCACCACTCTTCCCCCCACACCAGGTATCGAGGACAGTAATGAACCCGGCTCTCTTCTCCACACAGGGTACCGGAAGATGCACTGGGTCGATCGTGTCCCCCGGCTGGGTGATGACGGCCGCTCATTGCTTGACGGACGGTAAGACCGAAGTGGACATCAGCAAGATTACGGTGATTGTCGGTAAGTCTTCCTTTGCCTTCACTTGACTTCGCTGAGATGCATGATGGGCTCCCTCACTATTTTACAGTGAAGTTGACCGTGGGCTCGGGAGATTCAATTCTTTGATTTGCATCCCTTCCACAATCAAGAGGAAAATTGGGTGGGATGTGAAATGGGCCCTTTCCCATCACCCTTTAATGGGCAAGTGTGAATATTATGCGCAGGAATATTGTCCTATAAAAGGAGCTGAGGAAAGCCATCCATCTCTACTCCAGAGCAATCATCTGTCCAGGGAAGGAACTCCAGTTTCCACGATGATGGGGTGCATGAGACACCACCTCAATACCATTGGAAACAGAAGAGGGTGGTGGGTGTCTGGAATTCACTGCCCAAGTTGGTGGTGGAGGCAGAGACCCTAAACTCTTTAGGGGAGGCACTGGCCTAGTGGTATTATTGCTAGACTACTAATCCAGAAATTCAGCTAATGTTCTGGGGACCTGGGTTCAAATCCCACCATGGCAGACGGTGGAATTTGAATTCAATAAAAAAAATCTGGAATTAAGAATCGACTGATGACCATGAAACCATTGTCAATTGTCGGGAAAACCCCATCTGGCTCACCAATGTCCTTTAGTGAAGGAAATCTGCCGTACTTACCCGATCTGGCTTACACGCGACTCCAGAGAAATGTGGTTGACTCTCAACTGGCCTCTGAAATGGCCTCGCAAGCTACTCAGTTTCAAGGACAACTAGGGACAGTAAATGCTAGCCAGCCAGTGACGTCCATGTCCCATGAATGAATTAAAAGAAAGCACCAGGATCTGCATCTTAAATGTTGTAAGCTGCAGGGCTATGGGCCTTGTGCCAGGAAGGTGGGGTTAGAAAGGGCTGTTGGGTCTCCTGGGGCTGGCATGGATGAGAGGGCCAAATGGCCTCCTCCTGTAACTTTTCTATGGGTCTTTGGTTCTCGGAACAGGAGTAGGCCTTTCAGCCCTTTGAGTCTACACCACCATTTACTATGATCATGACTGCCCCACTATCTCAAAGTCGTACTCCAGCACTCTTCCCATACCCCTTGGCACTGTCAGTCTCGAAATTTATTTCCTCAAATGTACAGTGAGTTGGCCACAGATCTTCTGTGGTAGAGAATTCCATAGATTCACCACCTTCTGCCCTCATCTCAGTCCTAAATGGCCTGTCTCATACCTTGAGGCTGTAACCCTTTGTTCGAGACCCCCTCTGCCAGAGGAAACAACATTCCTGCATCCAGTCAGTCCAGCCCTGTCAGAATTTTATTCGTTTCAATTAGATACCCTCTCGTATTAGCCAGCCAAAAGGGACGCAATGGCATAGTGGCATCAACGCTAAACTATTAATCCAGAAACTAAGCTAATTTGCTCTGGGGACCCGAGTTCGAATCCCGTCACGGCAGATGGTGGGATTTGAATTCAATAAAAAAAATCTGGAATTCAGAATCTCCTGATGACCATTAAACCATTGTCGATTGTCAGTAAAACCCATCTGGTTCACTAGGGGGCAGTACGGTGGCGCACTGCCGCCTCACAGCGCCAGGGACCCGGGTTCGATTCCCGGCTTGGGTCACTGTCTCCCCGTGTCTGCGTGGGTTTCTTCCAGGTGCTCCGGTTTCGTCCCACAGTCCAAAGACGTGCAGGCTAGGTAGATTGGCCATGCTAAATTGCCCCTTAGTGTCAGCGGGACTAGCTAGGGTAAATGCATGGGGTTGTGAGGATAGGGCCTGGGTGGGATTGTGGTCGGTGCAGACTCAATGGGCCGACTGGCCTCCTTTTGCAGTGTAGTGATTCTCTGATTCTATTCTAATGTCCTTTAGGGAAGGAAATCTGCCATCCTTTGCCCAGTCTGGCCTACATGTGACTCCAGAGCCAATGTGCTTGGCTCTCAACTGTCCTCGGGCAATTCGGAATGGGCAATAAATACTGGCCCAGCTAGTGCCGTCAATATTGGAACAATGGAAATCGGGAGGGCAAGAGGCAGGGAAGCAAGTGGGGGAATGCTCCAAGACAGTTCAGCCTTAAAGAATGACTTCTCTTTCTCCTGGTCCATTTACACAGGCATTAAAAACAAGTCATTCAAAGTCAAGAAGAAGCATCTCCATCCACTGTTTGACTTGGGGGCGATGCTCAGTGAGAATATCACCCAGTTTTATGACTACGACGTGGCTTTACTTGAGTTGACCAAATCAATAGATTTTCAAGACACCAACAGGCAAGTGAATCTTCATCCTTTGGGATGTAGTGGTAACGTCCCTGGACCAGCCGTTCCGAACTTCAAGTTACCACTCGGGTACAAATCCCACCATGGGTGGCTGATAATACTGAGGTGCAATATTTATATTTTAATTAAAAAACCATCTGGAATGGAAAGCTGGTCTAAGTCGTGGTGACCATGCCAGTGTCATCCATTGCAGCACAGTGGTTAGCACTGCGGCCTCACATAACCAGGGACCCCGGGTTTGATTCCGGCCTTGGGTGATTGTCTGTGTGGAGTTTGCACGTTATTCCTGTGGGTTTTCTCCGGGTGCTCCTCATGCTTACCTTCACTGACTGGTGTACGAGGACACCCAGGTTTCGTTGCACGTTCCTCTCTCCTAATTTGTGGACATTCCGATAGGAATCTGCCTTCCCGTGTTTGCTACCAAAGTGGATAACCTCACGCTTATCCAAATTATTCTGCATCTGCCAATCATTTGCGACTCACTCAACTTGCCCAAATCACATTGAAGGATCTCTGCATCCCCCTTACAGCTCACCCTCCCGCCCAGCTTTGTGCCATCTGCAAATTTGGAGATATTACATTCAGGGCCCTTATCTAAATTATGAAGATATTTTGTGAATAGCTGAGGTCCCAGCACCGATCCGTGAAGTACCGCACCAGTCACTTCCTGCCAATTAGAAAAAGACCCGTTTAGTCCTACTCTTTGTTTCCTGTCTGCCAACCAGTTTTCTATCCCTCACAATACACCCTGAATCCCATGTGCTTTAATTTTAAACACTAATCTCTTATGTGGGACTTTGTCGAAAGCCTTCTGAAAGTCCAAATAAACCACATTCACTAGCTCTCTGCATCAACTCGACTAGTTACATCCTTGAAGAATTCCGGTAGATTTCTCAAGCATAGTTTCCCTTTCATAAATCCATGCGGATTTTGTCCAATCCTGCCACTTTTTACCCAAGTGTTTTGCTAAAATATCTTTGATAATGGATTCTCGAATTTTGATTTGATTTGATTTATTTTTGTCACATGTATTAGTATACAGTGAAAAGTCTTGTTTCTTGCGCATTATACAGACAAAGCATACCGTTCATAGAGAAGGAAACGAGAGAGTGCAGAATGTCATGTTACAATCATAGCTAGAGTGGAGAGAAAGATCGACTTACTGCAAGGTAGGTCCAAAAGTGTCATGGCAGCAGGGAAGAAGCTGTTCTTGAGTCGGTTGGTACGTGACCTCAGACTTTTGTATCTTTTTCCCGAAGGGAGAAGGTGGAAGAGAGAATGTCCAGGATGCGTGGAGTCCTTAATTATGCTGGCTGCTTTGCCGAGGCAGCGGGAAGTGTAGACAGAGTCAATGGATGGGAGGCTGGTTTGCGTGATGGATTGGGCTTCATTCACGACCTTTTGTAGTTCCTTGTGGTCTTGGGCAGTGCAGGTGCCATACCAAGCTGTGATACAACCAGAAAGAATGCTTTCTATGGAGCATCTGTAAAAGTTGGTGAGAGTCGTAGATGACATGGCAAATTTCCTTTGTCTTCTGAGAAAGTAGTGACGTTGGTGGGCTTTTTTAACTATAGTGTTGACATGGGGGGACCAGGACAGGTTGTTAGTGATCTGGACCCCTAAAAACCTGAAGCCTTCAACCATTTCTACTTCGTCCCTCAATTTTCCCCACTACTGACGTCAGGCTTACTGGTCTGTGATTGCCTGTTTTCCCTCTACCTCCCTTTGAAACGGTAGGGTTACATTTGCTACACTCCAAATGTGGAACTGCTCCAGAGTCAATAGAATTTTGGAAAATGACCACCAATGCATCCACTATTCCTAAGGCCACTTCCTTAGGCACTATGGGGTGTAGGTTTTCAGGCCCTGGGGATTTATCTGCATTCAATCCCATCAGTTTCCCGAACACCATTTGAGACTTCAGGGTACTCTGGTGCAGTGGGATCTGGGTGTCCTCATTCATGAGTTACAGAAAACTAGTATGCAGGTCCAACAGATAATAAAGAAAGTGAATTGAATGTTGGCATTTATAGCTAAAGGAATAGAATATAAAGGTAGGGAAGTTGGAACTATACAAGGCATTGGTGAGGTTGCACCTGGAGTATTGTGCACAGTTTTTGTCCCCATATTTGAGTAAAGATGTAGTGGCATTGGAGGCAGTTCAGAGGATTGATTCCAGAGATGAGGGGTTTATCGTATGAAGAAAGATTGAACAGTTTAGGCCTATACTCTCTGGAAATTAGAACAATGAAGGGAGATCAAATTGAAGGCAGAACAAGATGATGAAAGATATGGATAAAGTTGACGTGGAGCGGATGCTTCTGCTGGTGGGGCATTCCAGGACGAGAGGCCATAGTCTTAGGATAAGGGGCAGCAAATTTAAAACCGAGTTGAGGAGAAACTATTTCTCCCAAAGGGTTGTGAATCTGTGGATTTCGCAACCCCAAAGTGCGGTGGATGCTGGGACAGTGAGTAAATTTAAGGAGGAGTTAGACAGATTTTTAATTGGTAATGGGTTGAAAGGTTATGGGGAGAAGGCAGGAAAATGGGGATGAGGAGCATATCAACTGTGATCGAATGGCGGAGCAGACTCGATGGGCTGAATGGCCTAATTCCGCTCCTGTATCTTATGAATTTATGAACCATTTCTCTACGAACACTGACCTTCAGTTCCTCCCTCTCTCTAAACCCTGCGTTCCCTTTCTGGCATCTTATTTGTGTCCTCATTTTTGAAGATAGAATCAAAATATGTATTCAGTTGATCAGCTATTCCTTTGTTCCCCATTATAATTCCCTTGATTCTGATTGTAAGGAGTCTACATAAAGTTTATTTATTAGTCACAAGAAAGGCTTACATTAGCACTGAAATTAAGTTACTGTGAAATTCCCCTAGTCGCCACAGTCCGTCACCTGTTCGGGTCAAAGCACCTAACCAGCATGTCTTTCAGACAGTGGGAGGAAACCAGAGCGCCCGGAGGAAACCCACGCAGACACGGGGAGAACGTGCAAACTCCACACAGACAGTGACCCAAACCGAGAATCGAACCCGGGTCCCTGGCACTGTGAGGCAGCAATGTGCCACTGTGCCGCCCATGTGTCTTCCGCAATCTTTGTCTCCTCGCGAACCTATGCAATTTTTATGTTCCCCAAAAACTTACTCTCAGATTCTATTTTCCCATTCTTAATCAGGCCCTGGGCCCTCCTTTTACTGAGTGCAAAACTGGTCACAGTCCTCACAACAAGAGCACATTCACACTGATCCTAAATACGGACCCAGTGTGATTCAGGATCAGTGTGAATATGGACCTGGTGTGAATCCGGATTATTGTGTGTATTGACCTGGTGTGAATCCAGATTAGGATGGAAATAGTACCAATTGAATTCAGGACTCTGTTTATCTCATGTAAGTGTGACTGACAGCAGTATATACACCCGCCTTTAAAGGTACATGTACATTATGTACATGCACAGTCCAAAGATGTGTGGGTTAGGTATATTGGCCATGCTAAACTGACCCTAGTGTCCCGGGATGTGTAGGTTAGAGAGATTAGCGGGGCAAAATGTGTGGGGTTGTGGGATAGGGCCTGGGGTGGGATTGTTCTCGGTGAGACTCGATGGGCCAAATGGCCTCCTTCAGCACTGTAGGGTTTCTATGATTTTCTATGATTATATCACGAGGGAAAGCTTTCACCGAGAAGGTGTGATTTATAAAATGTAAGACAATGTTTTCTAAGCTATACATTTGCTCTTGAAGGAAATTTCTGCATAGAGCATGGACAGAGAGAGGAAGACTACACCCAAACCTTCACAGCAAGAGGATCTGAGTGTAGTAATAGAAATGTTTTACTGCCATTGTATTGGGCGTTGGTGAGGCCACACCTGACGTATTGTGTGCAGTTTTGGTGTCCTTATCTGAGGAAGGATGTCCTTGCTATAGAGGGAGTACAGTGAAGGTTTACCAGGCTGATTCCTGGGATGGCAGGTCTGTCATCTGAGGAGAGGCTAAATCGGTTAGAACATAGAACAGTACAGCACAGAACAGGCCCTTCGGCCCACGATGTTGTGCCGAGCTTTATCTGAAACCAAGATCAAGCTATCCCACTCCCTATCATCCTGGTGTGCTCCATGTGCCTATCCAATAACCGCTTAAATGTTTCTAAAGTGTCTGACTCCACTATCACTGCAGGCAGTCCATTCCACACCCCAACCACTCTCTGCGTAAAGAACCTACCTCTGATATCCGTCCTGTATCTCCCACCACGAACCCTATAGTTATGCCCCCTTGTAATAGCTCCATCCACCAGGATTATATTCACTGGAGTTTAGAAGAGTGAGAGGGGATCTCATAGAAACTTATAAAATTCTAACAGGATTAGGCAGGGTAGATTCAGAAAGAATGTTCCCGATGGTGGGGGAGTCCAGAACTAGGGGTCAGAGTTTGAGGATGAGGATTAGAATTGAGGTGAGGAGAAATTTCTTCACTCAGAGGGTGGTGAATGTGTGGAATTCACTCCCACAAAAAGCAGTTGAGGCCAAAATGTTGTGATTTCAAGAAGAAGTTAGAGATAGCTCCCGGGGCGAAAGGGATCAAGGGATATGGAGGTAGGTGGGATCAAGGGATATTGAATTTGATGATCAGCTGTGATCATAATGAATGGCAGAGCAGGCTTGAAGGGCCGAATGGCCTACTCCAGCTTCTAGTTTCTATGTAAACCAGACAGAGCAAAACAGGAAGCATGGGATGATGCAGACTTTCCTACGGATACCCCAGTGTCACTGTTTAACTGTCCGTATCACCAATGGTAATAGAACATAGAACATAGAACATAGAAAGCCACAGCACAAACAGGCCCTTCGGCCCACAAGTTGCGCCGATCACATCCCCACCTCTAGGCCTATCTATAGCCCTCAATCCCATTAAATCCCATGTACTCATCCAGAAGTCTCTTAAAAGACCCCAACGAGTTTGCCTCCACCACCACCGACGTCAGCCGATTCCACTCACCCACCACCCTCTGAGTGAAAAACTTACCCCTGACATCTCCTCTGTACCTACCCCCCAGCACCTTAAACCTGTGTCCTCTCGTAGCAACCATTTCAGCCCTTGGAAATAGCCTCTGAGAGTCTACCCTATCCAGACCTCTCAACATCTTGTAAACCTCTATCAGGTCACCTCTCATCCTTCGTCTCTCCAGGGAGAAGAGACCAAGCTCCCTCAACCTATCCTCATAAGGCATGCCCCCCAATCCAGGCAACATCCTTGTAAATCTCCTCTGCACCCTTTCAATGGCTTCAACATCTTTCCTGTAATGAGGTGACCAGAACTGCGCGCAGTACTCCAAGTGGGGTCTAACCAGGGTCCTATAAAGCTGCAGCATTATCTCCCGACTCCTAAACTCAATCCCTCGATTAATGAAGGCCAGTACGCCGTACGCCTTCTTGACCGCATCCTCCACCTGCGAGGCCGATTTAAGAGTCCTATGGACCCGGACCCCAAGGTCCTTCTGATCCTCTACACTGCTAAGAATGGTACCCTTCATATTATACTGCTGCTTCATCCCATTGGATCTGCCAAAATGGATCACCACACACTTATCCGGGTTGAAGTCCATCTGCCACTTCTCCGCCCAGTCTTGCATTCTATCTATGTCTCGCTGCAACTTCTGACATCCCTCCAAACTATCCACAACACCACCTACCTTGGTGTCGTCAGCAAACTTACCAACCCATCCCTCTACTTCCTCATCCAGGTCATTTATGAAAATAAATCAAAGCCTTGGGATTCTCCTTAATCTTACCCGCCAAGGCCTTCTCATGACCCCTTCTCGCTCTCCTAATTTCCTCTCCCGTCTCCATCGACGATGCAAAGATCATCGCCAAAGGCTCCGCAATCTCCTCCTTCGCCTCCCACAGTAACCTGGGGTACATCCCATCCGGTCCCGGCGACTTACCAACCTTGATGCCATTCAATAGTTCCAACACATCCTCTTTCTTTATGTCCACATGCTCGATCCTTTCTGTCCACCGCAAACCAGCAGTACAACCACCCAGATCCCTTTCCACCGTGAATACCGAGGTAAAGTATTCATTAAGCAGCTCCGCCATTTCTAACGGTTCCGCACAAACTTTTCCCCCTTCACCTTTTAAGGGTCCTATGCCTTCACATCTCATCCTTTTACTCTTGACATATTTGTAGAAAGCCTTGGGATTCTCCTTAATCTTACCCGCCAAGGCCTTCTCATGACCCCTTCTCGCTCTCCTAATTTCCTTCTTAAGCTCCTTCCTACATCCCGTATACTCCTCTAAATCCTTAACACCTCCTAGCTCTCTGAACCTTCTGTAATCTCTCATAGAATCCCTATAGTGCAGAAGGAGGCCATTCGGCCCATTGAGTCTGAACCGACCACAATCCCACCCAGGCCCTATCCCTGAAACCCCACATATTTACCCTGCTAATCCCTCTCGCCCACGCATCCCGGAACACTAAGGGGCAATTTAGCATGGCCAATGCAACTAACCTGCACATTTCTGGAGTGTGGGAGGAAGCCGGAGCAGCCGGAGGAAACCCACGCAGACACGGGGAGAGTGTGCAGACTCCACACAGACAGTGACCCAAGGGCCAGAATTGAATCCAGGTCCCTGGCGCTGTGAGGTAGCAGTGCTAACCACTGTGCCACTGTGTCGCCCTCTCATCTCTGATACCCCTGTACATTCAGCAGCAGCCTCCTTTCTCAATGATAACTTCTTTCTTTCAGTCGATCCATCTGTTTGCCATGCACAAGGGAAACAACGAGAGCCATCAGAAGGAAGTTCCCAGGAACAAGCTGCAATGACCACGGTATGTTTGGGAAAATGCAAGGCAGATTCAGTCTCAAGATGACAGTGTGAATGTCAGCGTGTGATTATTGAAGGCTTCCTTCATGATTTATTGGAATTGAGCAGGCAATTTCACAGAACAGAACGAGTCAGGGGGACTAGCAGGATAAATACATGGGGTTACGGGGATAGGGCCTGCGTGGGATTGTGGACAGTGCAGACTCGATGGGTTGAATGGCCTCCTTCTGCACTGTAGGGATTCGATGATTCTATGAACACAGTAGATCCGAAGTTATATATTCCATTTAAACACTGCAACTGACTTGCACAGTAATATCGATAGATATTTGAATACAAAAAGAGGGAACAAAGTGAGTGTTGGTCCAAGGAATTTGGGAATTGGGATGGAAAGCAGACCTTTGGCAGATGATTTAGAATCATAAAATCCTACAGTGCAGAAGGAGGCCATTTGGCCCATCGAGTCTGCACCGACCACAATCCCACCCAAGCCCTACCCCCATAACCCTACATATTTACCCTGCTAATCCCCTGACACTAAGGAGCAATTTAGCATGGCCAATCAACCTAACCCACACATCTTCAGACTATGAGAGGAAACCCACACATAGAGTCACCCGAGGCCTGAATCAAACCCAGGTTCCTGGTGCTGTGAGGCAGTGGTGCTAACCACCTTGTCGTTGTGCTGCACACATTATTTTGCACATTCAGAGAACACCCGTAAAATCCCAGAAATAGCTGTGAAACATCCCTATTCCTAGACTTAAATCCTCTCGATTTGAAGGCCAACGCACCATTTGCCTTCTTTACTGCCTGCTGTCCCTGTGTGCTTACTTTAAGCAACTGATGCATGAGGACGCCAAGGTCTCGCTGAGTATCCACCTCTCAATTTACACCCATTCAAATAATAATCTGTCTTCCTATTTTGCTACTGAAGTGGATAACCTCACAGTTATCCACATTATACTGCATCTGCCATGCAGATGCCCTCACACTCAGCCTGTACAAATCACACTGAAGCATCTCTGCATCCTCCTCACAGCTCACCCTCCCACCCATCTTTGTATCATGTGCAAATTTGGAGATAATACATTTAGTTCCCTCTTTTAAATCATTAATATATAATGTGAACTGTTGGGGTCCAAGCACAGCTAACAGCGATACCCCACTGGTCTCTGCCTGCCAATCAGAAAAAGACACATTTATGCCAACTCTTCACTTCCTATCTGATAACCAACTTTCGATCCATCTCCAGGGTTGTCTTATGAGGAAAGTTTGGAGGGGTTACGTTTGTGACCACTAGAATTTAAACGCGTACGGGGCAACTTGATCGAAAGTTTTAATATCCTGAGGAGTATTGAAAGGATGGCGAGAATGATTCCCCTTGACGGACAATCTAGAGCGAGGGGCCATTGTTTAAAAGGGAGGGAACCTCATTCAAGACAGATATGAGGAAAACCTTTTTCTCTCAGAGTTCGAGAGTCACTGGGACTCTCTTTGCACAGCAACTGGCTCACACTGTAACTGACTCTCACTGTAACTGGCTCGCACTGTAACTGACTCTCACTGTAACTGACTCTCACTGTAACTGACTCTCACTGTAACTGACTCTCACTGTAACTGACTCTCACTGTAACTGACTCGCACTGTAACTGACTCGCACTGTAACTGACTCTCACTGTAACTGACTCGCACTGTAACTGGCTCGCACTGTAACTGACTCTCACTGTAACTGACTCGCACTGTAACTGACTCTCACTGTAACTGACGCGCACTGTAACTGACTCTCACTGTAACTGACTCTCACTGTAACTGACTCTCACTGTAACTGACTCTCACTGTAACTGACTCGCACTGTAACTGACTCTCACTGTAACTGACTCTCACTGTAACTGGCTCACACTGTAACTGGCTCGCACTGTAACTGACTCGCACTGTAACTGGCTCGCACTGTAACTGGCTCGCACTGTAACTGACTCTCACTGTAACTGGCTCGCACTGTAACTGGCTCGCACTGTAACTGGCTCGCACTGTAACTGACTCTCACTGTAACTGACTCGCACTGTAACTGACTCGCACTGTAACTGACTCGCACTGTAACTGACTCGCACTGTAACTGACTCTCACTGTAACTGACTCGCACTGTAACTGGCTCTCACTGTAACTGGCTCGCACTGTAACTGACTCTCACTGTAACTGACTCTCACTGTAACTGACTCGCACTGTAACTGACTCTCACTGTAACTGACTGTCACTGTAACTGGCTCGCACTGTAACTGACTCGCACTGTAACTGACTCACACTGTAACTGACTCGCACTGTAACTGACTCGCACTGTAACTGACTCGCACTGTAACTGACTCGCACTGTAACTGACTCTCACTGTAACTGACTCGCACTGTAACTGACTCGCACTGTAACTGACTCTCACTGTAACTGACTCGCACTGTAACTGACTCGCACTGTAACTGACTCGCACTGTAACTGACTCTCACTGTAACTGACTCTCACTGTAACTGACTCGCACTGTAACTGACTCTCACTGTAACTGACTCTCACTGTAACTGACTCTCACTGTAACTGACTCTCACTGTAACTGACTCTCACTGTAACTGACTCTCACTGTAACTGACTCGCACTGTAACTGACTCGCACTGTAACTGACTCGCACTGTAACTGGCTCTCACTGTAACTGACTCTCACTGTAACTGACTCGCACTGTAACTGGCTCGCACTGTAACTGACTCTCACTGTAACTGACTCGCACTGTAACTGACTCGCACTGTAACTGACTCGCACTGTAACTGACTCTCACTGTAACTGACTCGCACTGTAACTGACTCTCACTGTAACTGACTCGCACTGTAACTGACTCGCACTGTAACTGACTCGCACTGTAACTGACTCTCACTGTAACTGACTCTCACTGTAACTGACTCGCACTGTAACTGACTCTCACTGTAACTGACTCTCACTGTAACTGACTCTCACTGTAACTGACTCTCACTGTAACTGACTCTCACTGTAACTGACTCTCACTGTAACTGACTCTCACTGTAACTGACTCGCACTGTAACTGACTCTCACTGTAACTGACTCTCACTGTAACTGACTCTCACTGTAACTGACTCTCACTGTAACTGGCTCACACTGTAACTGACTCTCACTGTAACTGACTCTCACTGTAACTGACTCGCACTGTAACTGACTCTCACTGTAACTGACTCTCACTGTAACTGACTCTCACTGTAACTGACTCTCACTGTAACTGACTCGCACTGTAACTGACTCTCACTGTAACTGACTCTCACTGTAACTGACTCTCACTGTAACTGACTCGCACTGTAACTGACTCGCACTGTAACTGACTCTCAATGTAACTGACTCTCACTGTAACTGACTCTCACTGTAACTGACTCGCACTGTAACTGACTCTCACTGTAACTGACTCTCACTGTAACTGACTCGCACTGTAACTGACTCTCACTGTAACTGACTCTCACTGTAACTGACTCTCACTGTAACTGACTCTCACTGTAACTGACTCGCACTGTAACTGACTCTCACTGTAACTGACTCTCACTGTAACTGACTCGCACTGTAACTGACTCGCACTGTAACTGACTCTCACTGTAACTGACTCGCACTGTAACTGACTCTCACTGTAACTGACTCGCACTGTAACTGACTCGCACTGTAACTGACTCTCACTGTAACTGACTCTCACTGTAACTGACTCTCACTGTAACTGACTCTCACTGTAACTGACTCTCACTGTAACTGACTCGCACTGTAACTGACTCGCACTGTAACTGACTCGCACTGTAACTGACTCTCACTGTAACTGACTCTCACTGTAACTGACTCTCACTGTAACTGACTCGCACTGTAACTGACTCGCACTGTAACTGACTCGCACTGTAACTGACTCTCACTGTAACTGACTCTCACTGGAACTGACTCTCACTGTAACTGGCTCACACTGTAACTGACTCTCACTGTAACTGACTCGCACTGTAACTGACTCTCACTGTAACTGGCTCACACTGTAACTGACTCTCACTGTAACTGGCTCACACTGTAACTGACTCTCACTGGAACTGGCTCGCACTGTAACTGACTCTCACTGTAACTGACTCGCACTGTAACTGACTCGCACTGTAACTGACTCGCACTGTAACTGACTCTCACTGTAACTGAGTCGCACTGTAACTGACTCGCACTGTAACTGACTCGCACTGTAACTGACTCGCACTGTAACTGAGTCGCACTGTAACTGACTCGCACTGTAACTGACTCGCACTGTAACTGACTCGCACTGTAACTGACTCGCACTGTAACTGGCTCTCACTGTAACTGACTCGCACTGTAACTGGCTCACACTGTAACTGACTCTCACTGTAACTGACTCTCACTGTAACTGACTCTCACTGTAACTGACTCTCACTGTAACTGACTCTCACTGTAACTGGCTCACACTGTAACTGGCTCACACTGTAACTGACTCTCACTGTAACTGACTCTCACTGTAACTGACTCTCACTGTAACTGACTCTCACTGTAACTGACTCTCACTGTAACTGAGTCGCACTGTAACTGACTCGCACTGTAACTGACTCTCACTGTAACTGACTCGCACTGTAACTGACTCTCACTGTAACTGACTCGCACTGTAACTGACTCTCACTGTAACTGACTCTCACTGTAACTGGCTCACACTGTAACTGACTCGCACTGTAACTGACTCTCACTGTAACTGAGTCGCACTGTAACTGAGTCGCACTGTAACTGACTCGCACTGTAACTGACTCTCACTGTAACTGACTCTCACTGTAACTGACTCGCACTGTAACTGACTCTCACTGTAACTGACTCTCACTGTAACTGACTCTCACTGTAACTGACTCTCACTGTAACTGGCTCGCACTGTAACTGACTCTCACTGTAACTGACTCTCACTGTAACTGAGTCGCACTGTAACTGACTCTCACTGTAACTGACTCTCACTGTAACTGAGTCGCACTGTAACTGACTCGTACTGTAACTGACTCTCACTGTAACTGACTCGCACTGTAACTGACTCTCACTGTAACTGACTCTCACTGTAACTGACTCGCACTGTAACTGACTCTCACTGTAACTGACTCTCACTGTAACTGGCTCACACTGTAACTGACTCGCACTGTAACTGACTCTCACTGTAACTGAGTCGCACTGTAACTGAGTCGCACTGTAACTGACTCGCACTGTAACTGACTCTCACTGTAACTGACTCTCACTGTAACTGACTCGCACTGTAACTGACTCTCACTGTAACTGACTCTCACTGTAACTGACTCTCACTGTAACTGACTCTCACTGTAACTGACTCTCACTGTAACTGACTCTCACTGTAACTGACTCTCACTGTAACTGACTCTCACTGTAACTGACTCTCACTGTAACTGACTCTCACTGTAACTGACTCTCACTGTAACTGACTCTCACTGTAACTGACTCGCACTGTAACTGACTCTCACTGTAACTGACTCTCACTGTAACTGACTCTCACTGTAACTGACTCGCACTGTAACTGACTCGCACTGTAACTGACTCTCACTGTAACTGACTCTCACTGTAACTGACTCTCACTGTAACTGACTCTCACTGTAACTGACTCACTGTAACTGGCTCACACTGTAACTGACTCGCACTGTAACTGAGTCGCACTGTAACTGACTCTCACTGTAACTGACTCTCACTGTAACTGACTCTCACTGTAACTGACTCGCACTGTAACTGACTCTCACTGTAACTGACTCGCACTGTAACTGGCTCACACTGTAACTGACTCGCACTGTAACTGACTCTCACTGTAACTGACTCTCACTGTAACTGGCTCACACTGTAACTGACTCTCACTGTAACTGACTCGCACTGTAACTGACTCGCACTGTAACTGACTCGCACTGTAACTGAGTCGCACTGTAACTGACTCGCACTGTAACTGACTCTCACTGTAACTGACTCGCACTGTAACTGAGTCGCACTGTAACTGACTCGCACTGTAACTGACTCTCACTGTAACTGAGTCGCACTGTAACTGACTCGCACTGTAACTGACTCGCACTGTAACTGACTCTGACTGTAACCGACTCTCACTGTAACCGACTCTCACTGTAACTGACTCTCACTGTAACTGACTCGCACTGTAACTGACTCTCACTGTAACTGGCTCACACTGTAACTGACTCTCACTGTAACTGACTCGCACTGTAACTGACTCGCACTGTAACTGACTCGCACTGTAACTGAGTCGCACTGTAACTGACTCTCACTGTAACTGACTCGCACTGTAACTGACTCGCACTGTAACTGACTCGCACTGTAACTGACTCGCACTGTAACTGAGTCGCACTGTAACTGACTCGCACTGTAACTGACTCTCACTGTAACTGAGTCGCACTGTAACTGACTCGCACTGTAACTGAGTCGCACTGTAACTGACTCGCACTGTAACTGACTCTCACTGTAACTGACTCTCACTGTAACTGACTCGCACTGTAACTGACTCTCACTGTAACTGACTCTCACTGTAACTGGCTCACACTGTAACTGACTCTCACTGTAACTGACTCTCACTGTAACTGACTCTCACTGTAACTGGCTCACACTGTAACTGACTCTCACTGTAACTGACTCGCACTGTAACTGACTCGCACTGTAACTGGCTCACACTGTAACTGACTCTCACTGTAACTGACTCGCACTGTAACTGAGTCGCACTGTAACTGGCTCTCACTGTAACTGACTCGCACTGTAACTGAGTCGCACTGTAACTGACTCGCACTGTAACTGGCTCACACTGTAACTGACTCTCACTGTAACTGACTCGCACTGTAACTGAGTCGCACTGTAACTGACTCGCACTGTAACTGACTCTCACTGTAACTGACTCTCACTGTAACTGACTCGCACTGTAACTGACTCGCACTGTAACTGACTCTCACTGTAACTGACTCTCACTGTAACTGACTCTCACTGTAACTGGCTCACACTGTAACTGACTCTCACTGTAACTGAGTCGCACTGTAACTGACTCACACTGTAACTGACTCTCACTGTAACTGACTCTCACTGTAACTGACTCTCACTGTAACTGGCTCACACTGTAACTGACTCGCACTGTAACTGAGTCGCACTGTAACTGGCTCACACTGTAACTGACTCTCACTGTAACTGACTCTCACTGTAACTGACTCTCACTGTAACTGACTCTCACTGTAACTGACTCTCACTGTAACTGACTCTCACTGTAACTGACTCTCACTGTAACTGACTCGCACTGTAACTGACTCTCACTGTAACTGACTCGCACTGTAACTGACTCTCACTGTAACTGACTCTCACTGTAACTGAGTCGCACTGTAACTGACTCACACTGTAACTGGCTCTCACTGTAACTGACTCGCACTGTAACTGACTCTCACTGTAACTGACTCGCACTGTAACTGACTCTCACTGTAACTGACTCTCACTGTAACTGACTCTCACTGTAACTGACTCGCACTGTAACTGACTCTCACTGTAACTGACTCGCACTGTAACTGAGTCGCACTGTAACTGACTCACACTGTAACTGACTCTCACTGTAACTGACTCTCACTGTAACTGACTCACACTGTAACTGACTCTCACTGTAACTGACTCTCACTGTAACTGAGTCGCACTGTAACTGACTCGCACTGTAACTGACTCGCACTGTAACTGACTCGCACTGTAACTGAGTCGCACTGTAACTGACTCGCACTGTAACTGACTCGCACTGTAACTGACTCGCACTGTAACTGACTCGCACTGTAACTGACTCTCACTGTAACTGACTCTCACTGTAACTGACTCGCACTGTAACTGACTCGCACTGTAACTGACTCGCACTGTAACTGACTCGCACTGTAACTGACTCTCACTGTAACTGACTCGCACTGTAACTGGCTCACACTGTAACTGACTCTCACTGTAACTGACTCTCACTGTAACTGACTCTCACTGTAACTGACTCTCACTGTAACTGACTCTCACTGTAACTGGCTCACACTGTAACTGGCTCACACTGTAACTGACTCTCACTGTAACTGACTCTCACTGTAACTGGCTCACACTGTAACTGACTCTCACTGTAACTGACTCGCACTGTAACTGACTCGCACTGTAACTGACTCGCACTGTAACTGAGTCGCACTGTAACTGACTCGCACTGTAACTGACTCTCACTGTAACTGACTCGCACTGTAACTGAGTCGCACTGTAACTGACTCGCACTGTAACTGACTCTCACTGTAACTGAGTCGCACTGTAACTGACTCGCACTGTAACTGACTCGCACTGTAACTGACTCTGACTGTAACCGACTCTCACTGTAACCGACTCTCACTGTAACTGACTCTCACTGTAACTGACTCGCACTGTAACTGACTCTCACTGTAACTGGCTCACACTGTAACTGACTCTCACTGTAACTGACTCGCACTGTAACTGACTCGCACTGTAACTGACTCGCACTGTAACTGAGTCGCACTGTAACTGACTCTCACTGTAACTGACTCGCACTGTAACTGACTCGCACTGTAACTGACTCGCACTGTAACTGACTCGCACTGTAACTGAGTCGCACTGTAACTGACTCGCACTGTAACTGACTCTCACTGTAACTGAGTCGCACTGTAACTGACTCGCACTGTAACTGAGTCGCACTGTAACTGACTCGCACTGTAACTGACTCTCACTGTAACTGACTCTCACTGTAACTGACTCGCACTGTAACTGACTCTCACTGTAACTGACTCTCACTGTAACTGGCTCACACTGTAACTGACTCTCACTGTAACTGACTCTCACTGTAACTGACTCTCACTGTAACTGGCTCACACTGTAACTGACTCTCACTGTAACTGACTCGCACTGTAACTGACTCGCACTGTAACTGGCTCACACTGTAACTGACTCTCACTGTAACTGACTCGCACTGTAACTGAGTCGCACTGTAACTGGCTCTCACTGTAACTGACTCGCACTGTAACTGAGTCGCACTGTAACTGACTCGCACTGTAACTGGCTCACACTGTAACTGACTCTCACTGTAACTGACTCGCACTGTAACTGAGTCGCACTGTAACTGACTCGCACTGTAACTGACTCTCACTGTAACTGACTCTCACTGTAACTGACTCGCACTGTAACTGACTCGCACTGTAACTGACTCTCACTGTAACTGACTCTCACTGTAACTGACTCTCACTGTAACTGGCTCACACTGTAACTGACTCTCACTGTAACTGAGTCGCACTGTAACTGACTCACACTGTAACTGACTCTCACTGTAACTGACTCTCACTGTAACTGACTCTCACTGTAACTGGCTCACACTGTAACTGACTCGCACTGTAACTGAGTCGCACTGTAACTGGCTCACACTGTAACTGACTCTCACTGTAACTGACTCTCACTGTAACTGACTCTCACTGTAACTGACTCTCACTGTAACTGACTCTCACTGTAACTGACTCTCACTGTAACTGACTCTCACTGTAACTGACTCGCACTGTAACTGACTCTCACTGTAACTGACTCGCACTGTAACTGACTCTCACTGTAACTGACTCTCACTGTAACTGAGTCGCACTGTAACTGACTCACACTGTAACTGGCTCTCACTGTAACTGACTCGCACTGTAACTGACTCTCACTGTAACTGACTCGCACTGTAACTGACTCTCACTGTAACTGACTCTCACTGTAACTGACTCTCACTGTAACTGACTCGCACTGTAACTGACTCTCACTGTAACTGACTCGCACTGTAACTGAGTCGCACTGTAACTGACTCACACTGTAACTGACTCTCACTGTAACTGACTCTCACTGTAACTGACTCACACTGTAACTGACTCTCACTGTAACTGACTCTCACTGTAACTGAGTCGCACTGTAACTGACTCGCACTGTAACTGACTCGCACTGTAACTGACTCGCACTGTAACTGAGTCGCACTGTAACTGACTCGCACTGTAACTGACTCGCACTGTAACTGACTCGCACTGTAACTGACTCGCACTGTAACTGACTCTCACTGTAACTGACTCTCACTGTAACTGACTCGCACTGTAACTGACTCGCACTGTAACTGACTCGCACTGTAACTGACTCGCACTGTAACTGACTCTCACTGTAACTGACTCGCACTGTAACTGGCTCACACTGTAACTGACTCTCACTGTAACTGACTCTCACTGTAACTGACTCTCACTGTAACTGACTCTCACTGTAACTGACTCTCACTGTAACTGGCTCACACTGTAACTGGCTCACACTGTAACTGACTCTCACTGTAACTGGCTCACACTGTAACTGACTCTCACTGTAACTGACTCTCACTGTAACTGACTCTCACTGTAACTGACTCTCACTGTAACTGACTCTCACTGTAACTGACTCTCACTGTAACTGACTCGCACTGTAACTGACTCTCACTGTAACTGACTCGCACTGCAACTGACTCTCACTGTAACTGACTCTCACTGTAACTGAGTCGCACTGTAACTGACTCACACTGTAACTGGCTCTCACTGTAACTGACTCGCACTGTAACTGACTCTCACTGTAACTGACTCGCACTGTAACTGACTCTCACTGTAACTGACTCTCACTGTAACTGACTCTCACTGTAACTGACTCGCACTGTAACTGACTCTCACTGTAACTGACTCGCACTGTAACTGAGTCGCACTGTAACTGACTCACACTGTAACTGACTCTCACTGTAACTGACTCTCACTGTAACTGACTCACACTGTAACTGACTCTCACTGTAACTGACTCTCACTGTAACTGAGTCGCACTGTAACTGACTCGCACTGTAACTGACTCGCACTGTAACTGACTCGCACTGTAACTGAGTCGCACTGTAACTGACTCGCACTGTAACTGACTCGCACTGTAACTGACTCGCACTGTAACTGACTCTCACTGTAACTGACTCTCACTGTAACTGACTCTCACTGTAACTGACTCGCACTGTAACTGACTCGCACTGTAACTGACTCGCACTGTAACTGACTCGCACTGTAACTGACTCGCACTGTAACTGACTCTCACTGTAACTGACTCGCACTGTAACTGGCTCACACTGTAACTGACTCTCACTGTAACTGA
Organism: Mustelus asterias; assembly: GCF_964213995.1. NCBI lineage: Eukaryota > Metazoa > Chordata > Chondrichthyes > Carcharhiniformes > Triakidae > Mustelus > Mustelus asterias. The sequence goes on along the minus strand of NW_027591367.1, from coordinate 4,340 downwards.
CTCTCACTGTAACTGACTCTCACTGTAACTGACTCTCACTGTAACTGACTCTCACTGTAACTGGCTCACACTGTAACTGGCTCACACTGTAACTGACTCTCACTGTAACTGGCTCACACTGTAACTGACTCTCACTGTAACTGACTCTCACTGTAACTGACTCGCACTGTAACTGACTCTCACTGTAACTGACTCTCACTGTAACTGACTCTCACTGTAACTGACTCTCACTGTAACTGACTCTCACTGTAACTGACTCGCACTGTAACTGAGTCGCACTGTAACTGACTCGCACTGTAACTGACTCTCACTGTAACTGACTCTCACTGTAACTGACTCGCACTGTAACTGACTCTCACTGTAACTGACTCTCACTGTAACTGACTCTCACTGTAACTGACTCTCACTGTAACTGGCTCGCACTGTAACTGACTCTCACTGTAACTGACTCTCACTGTAACTGACTCTCACTGTAACTGACTCGCACTGTAACTGACTCTCACTGTAACTGACTCGCACTGTAACTGACTCTCACTGTAACTGACTCTCACTGTAACTGAGTCGCACTGTAACTGACTCACACTGTAACTGGCTCTCACTGTAACTGACTCGCACTGTAACTGACTCTCACTGTAACTGACTCGCACTGTAACTGACTCTCACTGTAACTGACTCTCACTGTAACTGACTCTCACTGTAACTGACTCGCACTGTAACTGACTCTCACTGTAACTGACTCGCACTGTAACTGAGTCGCACTGTAACTGACTCACACTGTAACTGACTCTCACTGTAACTGACTCTCACTGTAACTGACTCACACTGTAACTGACTCTCACTGTAACTGACTCTCACTGTAACTGAGTCGCACTGTAACTGACTCGCACTGTAACTGACTCGCACTGTAACTGACTCGCACTGTAACTGAGTCGCACTGTAACTGACTCGCACTGTAACTGACTCGCACTGTAACTGACTCGCACTGTAACTGACTCGCACTGTAACTGACTCTCACTGTAACTGACTCTCACTGTAACTGACTCGCACTGTAACTGACTCGCACTGTAACTGACTCGCACTGTAACTGACTCGCACTGTAACTGACTCTCACTGTAACTGACTCGCACTGTAACTGGCTCACACTGTAACTGACTCTCACTGTAACTGACTCTCACTGTAACTGACTCTCACTGTAACTGACTCTCACTGTAACTGACTCTCACTGTAACTGGCTCACACTGTAACTGGCTCACACTGTAACTGACTCTCACTGTAACTGGCTCACACTGTAACTGACTCTCACTGTAACTGACTCTCACTGTAACTGACTCGCACTGTAACTGACTCTCACTGTAACTGACTCTCACTGTAACTGACTCTCACTGTAACTGACTCTCACTGTAACTGACTCTCACTGTAACTGACTCGCACTGTAACTGAGTCGCACTGTAACTGACTCGCACTGTAACTGACTCTCACTGTAACTGACTCTCACTGTAACTGACTCGCACTGTAACTGACTCTCACTGTAACTGACTCTCACTGTAACTGACTCTCACTGTAACTGGCTCGCACTGTAACTGACTCTCACTGTAACTGACTCTCACTGTAACTGAGTCGCACTGTAACTGACTCTCACTGTAACTGACTCTCACTGTAACTGAGTCGCACTGTAACTGACTCGCACTGTAACTGACTCTCACTGTAACTGACTCGCACTGTAACTGACTCTCACTGTAACTGACTCTCACTGTAACTGACTCTCACTGTAACTGACTCGCACTGTAACTGACTCTCACTGTAACTGACTCTCACTGTAACTGGCTCACACTGTAACTGACTCGCACTGTAACTGACTCTCACTGTAACTGAGTCGCACTGTAACTGAGTCGCACTGTAACTGACTCGCACTGTAACTGACTCTCACTGTAACTGACTCTCACTGTAACTGACTCGCACTGTAACTGACTCTCACTGTAACTGACTCTCACTGTAACTGACTCTCACTGTAACTGTCTCTCACTGTAACTGACTCTCACTGTAACCGACTCGCACTGTAACTGACTCTCACTGTAACTGACTCTCACTGTAACTGACTCTCACTGTAACTGACTCTCACTGTAACTGACTCTCACTGTAACTGACTCTCACTGTAACTGACTCTCACTGTAACTGACTCTCACTGTAACTGACTCGCACTGTAACTGACTCTCACTGTAACTGACTCTCACTGTAACTGACTCTCACTGTAACTGACTCTCACTGTAACTGACTCGCACTGTAACTGACTCTCACTGTAACTGACTCTCACTGTAACTGACTCTCACTGTAACTGACTCTCACTGTAACTGACTCTCACTGTAACTGACTCTCACTGTAACTGACTCGCACTGTAACTGACTCTCACTGTAACTGACTCTCACTGTAACTGACTCTCACTGTAACTGACTCTCACTGTAACTGACTCTCACTGTAACTGACTCGCACTGTAACTGACTCGCACTGTAACTGACTCTCACTGTAACTGACTCTCACTGTAACTGACTCTCACTGTAACTGACTCTCACTGTAACTGACTCTCACTGTAACTGACTCTCACTGTAACTGACTCTCACTGTAACTGACTCTCACTGTAACTGACTCGCACTGTAACTGACTCTCACTGTAACTGACTCTCACTGTAACTGACTCTCACTGTAACTGACTCTCACTGTAACTGACTCTCACTGTAACTGACTCGCACTGTAACTGACTCTCACTGTAACTGACTCTCACTGTAACTGACTCTCACTGTAACTGACTCGCACTGTAACTGACTCGCACTGTAACTGACTCTCACTGTAACTGACTCGCACTGTAACTGACTCTCACTGTAACTGACTCTCACTGTAACTGACTCTCACTGTAACTGACTCACTGTAACTGGCTCACACTGTAACTGACTCGCACTGTAACTGAGTCGCACTGTAACTGACTCTCACTGTAACTGACTCTCACTGTAACTGACTCTCACTGTAACTGACTCGCACTGTAACTGACTCTCACTGTAACTGACTCGCACTGTAACTGGCTCACACTGTAACTGACTCGCACTGTAACTGACTCTCACTGTAACTGACTCTCACTGTAACTGGCTCACACTGTAACTGACTCTCACTGTAACTGACTCGCACTGTAACTGACTCGCACTGTAACTGACTCGCACTGTAACTGAGTCGCACTGTAACTGACTCGCACTGTAACTGACTCTCACTGTAACTGACTCGCACTGTAACTGAGTCGCACTGTAACTGACTCGCACTGTAACTGACTCTCACTGTAACTGAGTCGCACTGTAACTGACTCGCACTGTAACTGACTCGCACTGTAACCGACTCTGACTGTAACCGACTCTCACTGTAACTGACTCTCACTGTAACTGACTCTCACTGTAACTGACTCGCACTGTAACTGACTCTCACTGTAACTGGCTCGCACTGTAACTGACTCTCACTGTAACTGACTCGCACTGTAACTGACTCGCACTGTAACTGACTCGCACTGTAACTGAGTCGCACTGTAACTGACTCTCACTGTAACTGACTCGCACTGTAACTGACTCGCACTGTAACTGACTCGCACTGTAACTGACTCGCACTGTAACTGAGTCGCACTGTAACTGACTCGCACTGTAACTGACTCTCACTGTAACTGAGTCGCACTGTAACTGACTCGCACTGTAACTGACTCGCACTGTAACTGACTCGCACTGTAACTGACTCTCACTGTAACTGACTCTCACTGTAACTGACTCGCACTGTAACTGACTCTCACTGTAACTGACTCTCACTGTAACTGGCTCACACTGTAACTGGCTCGCACTGTAACTGACTCGCACTGTAACTGGCTCGCACTGTAACTGACTCTCACTGTAACTGACTCTCACTGTAACTGACTCTCACTGTAACTGACTCTCACTGTAACTGGCTCACACTGTAACTGACTCTCACTGTAACTGACTCGCACTGTAACTGACTCGCACTGTAACTGGCTCACACTGTAACTGACTCTCACTGTAACTGACTCGCACTGTAACTGAGTCGCACTGTAACTGGCTCTCACTGTAACTGACTCGCACTGTAACTGACTCTCACTGTAACTGACTCGCACTGTAACTGACTCGCACTGTAACTGGCTCACACTGTAACTGACTCTCACTGTAACTGACTCGCACTGTAACTGAGTCGCACTGTAACTGGCTCTCACTGTAACTGACTCGCACTGTAACTGAGTTGCACTGTAACTGGCTCACACTGTAACTGACTCTCACTGTAACTGACTCTCACTGTAACTGACTCTCA
>NW_027591366.1:0-93404 GCF_964213995.1 Mustelus asterias | reverse complement strand
TTCCGACCGCCGCCCCGGACCTTGGTTCCGACCGCCGCCCCGGACCTTGGTTCCGACCGCCGCCCCGGACCTTGGTTCCGACCGCCGCCCCGCACCTTGGTCCCGACCGCCGCCCCGCACCTTGGTCCCGACCGCCGCCCCGGACCTTGGTCCGACCGCCGCCCCGGACCTTGGTCCCGACCGCCGCCCCGGACCTTGGTCCCGACCGCCGCCCCGGACCTTGGTCCCGACCGCCGCCCCGGACCTTGGTCCCGACCGCCGCCCCGGACCTTGGTCCCGACCGCCGCCCCGGACCTTGGTCCGACCGCCGCCCCGGACCTTGGTCCCGACCGCCGCCCCGGACCTTGGTCCCGACCGCCGCCCCGGACCTTGGTCCCGACCGCCACCCCGGACCTTGGTCCCGACCGCCACCCCGGACCTTGGTCCCGACCGCCACCCCGGACCTTGGTCCCGACCGCCACCCCGGACCTTGGTCCCGACCGCCACCCCGGACCTTGGTCCCGACCGCCACCCCGGACCTTGGTCCCGACCGCCACCCCGGACCTTGGTCCCGACCGCCACCCCGGACCTTGGTCCCGACCGCCACCCCGGACCTTGGTCCCGACCGCCACCCCGGACCTTGGTCCCGACCGCCACCCCGGACCTTGGTCCCGACCGCCACCCCGGACCTTGGTCCCGACCGCCAGCCCCGGACCTTGGTCCCGACCGCGCCCCGGACCTTGGTTCCGACCGGCGCCCCGGACCTTGGTCCGACCGCCGCCCCGGACCTTGGTTCCGACCGCCGCCCCGGACCTTGGTTCCGACCGCCGCCCCGGACCTTGGTTCCGACCGCCGCCCCGGACCTTGGTTCCGACCGCCGCCCCGGACCTTGGTTCCGACCGCCGCCCCGGACCTTGGTTCCGACCGCCGCCCCGGACCTTGGTTCCGACCGCCGCCCCGGACCTTGGTTCCGACCGCCGCCCCGGACCTTGGTTCCGACCGCCGCCCCGGACCTTGGTTCCGACCGCCGCCCCGGACCTTGGTTCCGACCGCCGCCCCGGACCTTGGTTCCGACCGCCGCCCCGGACCTTGGTTCCGACCGCCGCCCCGGACCTTGGTTCCGACCGCCGCCCCGGACCTTGGTTCCGACCGCCGCCCCGGACCTTGGTTCCGACCGCCGCCCCGGACCTTGGTTCCGACCGCCGCCCCGGACCTTGGTTCCGACCGCCGCCCCGGACCTTGGTTCCGACCGCCGCCCCGGACCTTGGTTCCGACCGCCGCCCCGGACCTTGGTTCCGACCGCCGCCCCGGACCTTGGTTCCGACCGCCGCCCCGGACCTTGGTTCCGACCGCCGCCCCGGACCTTGGTTCCGACCGCCGCCCCGGACCTTGGTTCCGACCGCCGCCCCGGACCTTGGTTCCGACCGCCGCCCCGGACCTTGGTTCCGACCGCCGCCCCGGACCTTGGTTCCGACCGCCGCCCCGGACCTTGGTTCCGACCGCCGCCCCGGACCTTGGTTCCGACCGCCGCCCCGGACCTTGGTTCCGACCGCCGCCCCGGACCTTGGTTCCGACCGCCGCCCCGGACCTTGGTTCCGACCGCCGCCCCGGACCTTGGTTCCGACCGACGCCCCGGACCTTGGTTCCGACGGCCGCCCCGGACCTTGGTTCCGACCGCCGCCCCGGACCTTGGTTCCGACCGCCGCCCCGGACCTTGGTTCCGACGGCCGCCCCGGACCTTGGTTCCGACCGCCGCCCCGGACCTTGGTTCCGACCGCCGCCCCGGACCTTGGTTCCGACCGCCGCCCCGGACCTTGGTTCCGACCGCCGCCCCGGACCTTGGTTCCGACCGCCGCCCCGGACCTTGGTTCCGACCGCCGCCCTGGACCTTGGTTCCGACCGCCGCCCCGGACCTTGGTTCCGACCGCCGCCCCGGACCTTGGTTCCGACCGCCGCCCCGGACCTTGGTTCCGACCGCCACCCCGGACCTTGGGTTCTGACCGTCACCCCAGACCTTGGTTCCGACCGCCACCACGGAACGTGGTTCCGACCGCCACCCCTGACATTGGTTCCGACCGCGATCCCGGACCTTCGTTCCGACCGCCAGCCCGGATCTTGGTTCCGACCGCCACGCCGGACCTTGGTCCCGACCGCCGCCCCGGACCTTGGTCCCGACCGCCGCCCCGGACCTTGGTCCCGACCGCCGCCCCGGACCTTGGTCCCGACCGCCGCCCCGGACCTTGGTCCCGACCGCCGCCCCGGACCTTGGTCCCGACCGCCGCCCCGGACCTTGGTCCCGACCGCCGCCCCGGACCTTGGTTCCGACCGCCGCCCCGGACCTTGGTTCCGACCGCCGCCCCGGACCTTGGTTCCGACCGCCGCCCCGGACCTTGGTTCCGACCGCCGCCCCGGACCTTGGTTCCGACCGCCGCCCGGACCTTGGTTCCGACCGCCGCCCCGGACCTTGGTTCCGACCGCCGCCCCGGACCTTGGTTCCGACCGCCGCCCCGGACCTTGGTTCCGACCGCCGCCCCGGACCTTGGTTCCGACCGCCGCCCCGGACCTTGGTTCCGACCGCCGCCCCGGACCTTGGTTCCGACCGCCGCCCCGGACCTTGGTTCCGACCGCCGCCCCGGACCTTGGTTCCGACCGCCACCCCGGACCTTGGTCCCGACCGCCACCCCGGACCTTGGTCCCGACCGCCACCCCGGACCTTGGTCCCGACCGCCACCCCGGACCTTGGTCCCGACCGCCACCCCGGACCTTGGTCCCGACCGCCACCCCGGACCTTGGTCCCGACCGCCACCCCGGACCTTGGTCCCGACCGCCACCCCGGACCTTGGTCCCGACCGCCACCCCGGACCTTGGTCCCGACCGCCAGCCCGGACCTTGGTTCCGACCGGCGCCCCGGACCTTGGTTCCGACCGCCGCCCCGGACCTTGGTTCCGACCGCCGCCCCGGACCTTGGTTCCGACCGCCGCCCCGGACCTTGGTTCCGACCGCCGCCCCGGACCTTGGTTCCGACCGCCGCCCCGGACCTTGGTTCCGACCGCCGCCCCGGACCTTGGTTCCGACCGCCGCCCCGGACCTTGGTTCCGACCGCCGCCCCGGACCTTGGTTCCGACCGCCGCCCCGGACCTTGGTTCCGACCGCCGCCCCGGACCTTGGTTCCGACCGCCGCCCCGGACCTTGGTTCCGACCGCCGCCCCGGACCTTGGTTCCGACCGCCGCCCCGGACCTTGGTTCCGACCGCCGCCCCGGACCTTGGTTCCGACCGCCGCCCCGGACCTTGGTTCCGACCGCCGCCCCGGACCTTGGTTCCGACCGCCGCCCCGGACCTTGGTTCCGACCGCCGCCCCGGACCTTGGTTCCGACCGCCGCCCCGGACCTTGGTTCCGACCGCCGCCCCGGACCTTGGTTCCGACCGCCGCCCCGGACCTTGGTCCCGACCGCCGCCCCGGACCTTGGTCCCGACCGCCGCCCCGGACCTTGGTCCCGACCGCCGCCCCGGACCTTGGTTCCGACCGCCGCCCCGGACCTTGGTTCCGACCGCCGCCCCGGACCTTGGTTCCGACCGCCGCCCCGGACCTTGGTTCCGACCGCCGCCCCGGACCTTGGTTCCGACCGCCGCCCCGGACCTTGGTTCCGACCGCCGCCCCGGACCTTGGTTCCGACCGCCGCCCCGGACCTTGGTTCCGACCGCCGCCCCGGACCTTGGTTCCGACCGTCGCCCCGGACCTTGGTTCCGACCGCCGCCCCGGACCTTGGTTCCGACCGCCGCCCCGGACCTTGGTTCCGACCGCCGCCCCGGACCTTGGTTCCGACCGCCGCCCCGGACCTTTGTTCCGACCGCCGCCCCGGACCTTGGTTCCGACCGCCGCCCCGGACCTTGGTTCCGACCGCCGCCCCGGACCTTGGTTCCGACCGCCGCCCCGGACCTTGGTTCCGACCGCCGCCCCGGACCTTGGTTCCGACCGCCGCCCCGGACCTTGGTTCCGACCGCCGCCCCGGACCTTGGTTCCGACCGCCGCCCCGGACCTTGGTTCCGACCGCCGCCCCGGACCTTGGTTCCGACCGCCGCCCCGGACCTTGGTTCCGACCGCCGCCCCGGACCTTGGTTCCGACCGCCGCCCCGGACCTTGGTTCCGACCGCCGCCCCGGACCTTGGTTCCGACCGCCGCCCCGGACCTTGGTTCCGACCGCCGCCCCGGACCTTGGTTCCGACCGCCGCCCCGGACCTTGGTTCCGACCGCCGCCCCGGACCTTGGTTCCGACCGCCGCCCCGGACCTTGGTTCCGACCGCCGCCCCGGACCTTGGTTCCGACCGCCGCCCCGGACCTTGGTTCCGACCGCCGCCCCGGACCTTGGTTCCGACCGCCGCCCCGGACCTTGGTCCCGACCGCCGCCCCGGACCTTGGTCCCGACCGCCGCCCCGGACCTTGGTCCCGACCGCCGCCCCGGACCTTGGTCCCGACCGCCGCCCGGACCTTGGTCCCGACCGCCGCCCCGGACCTTGGTCCCGACCGCCGTCCCGGACCTTGGTCCCGACCGCCGCCCCGGACCTTGGTCCCGACCGCCGCCCCGGACCTTGGTCCCGACCGCCGCCCCGGACCTTGGTCCCGACCGCCGCCCCGGACCTTGGTCCCGACCGCCGCCCCGGACCTTGGTCCCGACCGCCGCCCCGGACCTTGGTCCCGACCGCCGCCCGGACCTTGGTCCCGACCGCCGCCCCGGACCTTGGTCCCGACCGCCTCCCCGGACCTTGGTCCCGACCGCCACCCCGGACCTTGGTCCCGACCGCCACCCCGGACCTTGGTCCCGACCGCCACCCCGGACCTTGGTCCCGACCGCCACCCCGGACCTTGGTCCCGACCGCCACCCCGGACCTTGGTCCCGACCGCCACCCCGGACCTTGGTCCCGACCGCCACCCCGGACCTTGGTCCCGACCGCCACCCCGGACCTTGGTCCCGACCGCCAGCCCGGACCTTGGTCCCGAATGCCAGCCCGGACCTTGGTACCGACCGCCACCCCGGACCTTGGTTCTGACCGCCACCTCCACCTTTGTTCCGACCGCCACCCAGGACCTTGGTTCCGATCGCCACACAGGACCTTCGTTCCGACCGCCACCCAGGACCTTGGTTCCGACCGCCACCCAGGACCTTGGTTCCGACCGCCACCCCGGACCTTGGTTCCGACCGGCACCCCGGACCTTGGTTCCGTCCAGCACCTCGGACCTTGGCTCAGAACGCTACCCCATACCTTGATTCCGAGCGCCACCCCGGACCTCGGTTCCGACCGCCACCCCGGACCTCGGTTCCGACCGCCAGCCCGGACCTCGGTTCCGACCGCCAGCCCGGACCTTGGTTCCGACCGCCACGCCGGACATTGGTTCCGACCGCCACCCCGGACCTTGGTTCCGACTGCCACATCGGACCTTGGGATCTGACCGCCACCTCGGTCATTGTTTCCGACCGCCACCCCGGACCTTGGTTCCGACCGCCACCCCGGACCTTGGTTCCGACCACCACTTCGGACGATGGTTCCGACCGCCACCACGGACCTTGGTCCCGACCGCCACCCGGACCTTGGTTCCGACCGCCACCCGGACCTTGGTTCCGACCGCCACCCCGGACCTTGGTTCCGACCGCCACCCCGGACCTTGGTTCCGAATGCCACCCGGGACCTTGGTTCCGACCGGCACCCCGGACCTTGGTTCCGACCGGCGCCCCGGACCTTGGTTCCGACCACCACCCAGGAGCTCGGTTCCGAACGCCAACCCGGACCTTGGTTCCAACTGCCCCCACGGACTTTGGTTCCGACGCTAACCCGGACCTTGGTTCCGACCGCCACCCGGGACCTTGGTTCCGTCCGCCACACGGGACCTTGGTTCTGACTGCCACCCCGGACCTCGGTTCCGACCGCCACCCCGGACCTTGGTTCCGACCACCACCTCGGACTTTGGTTCCGACCACCTACTAGGACATTGGTTCTGACCGCCACCCCGGACCTTGGTTCCGACCGCAACACCAGACCATCGTTCCGAACGCCACCCCGGACCTTGGATGCGACCGCCACCCCGGACCTTGGTTGCGACCGCCACCCGGACCTTGGTTCCGACCGCCACCCCGGACCTTGGTTCCGACCGCCACCCCGGACCTTGGTTCCGAATGCCACCCGGGACCTTGGTTCCGACCGGCACCCCGGACCTTGGTTCCGACCGGCGCCCCGGACCTTGGTTCCGACCACCACCCAGGAGCTCGGTTCCGAACGCCAACCCGGACCTTGGTTCCAACTGCCCCCACGGACTTTGGTTCCGACGCTACCCCGGACCTTGGTTCCGACCGCCACCCGGGACCTTGGTTCCGTCCGCCACACGGGACCTTGGTTCTGACTGCCACCCCGGACCTCGGTTCCGACCGCCACCCCGGACCTTGGTTCCGACCACCACCTCGGACTTTGGTTCCGACCACCTACTAGGACATTGGTTCTGACCGCCACCCGGGACCTTGGTTCCGTCCGCCACACGGGACCTTGGTTCCGACCGCCGCCCCGGACCTTGGTTCCGACCGCCGCCCCGGACCTTGGTTCCGACCGCCGCGCCGGACCTTGGTTCCGACCGCCGCCCCGGACCTTGGTTCCGACCGCCGCCCCGGACCTTGGTTCCGACCGCCGCCCCGGACCTTGGTTCCGACCGCCGCCCCGGACCTTGGTTCCGACCGCCGCCCCGGACCTTGGTTCCGACCACCACCTCGGACTTTGGTTCCGACCACCTACTAGGACATTGGTTCTGACCGCCACCCCGGACCTTGGTTCCGACCGCAACACCAGACCATCGTTCCGAACGCCACCCCGGACCTTGGATGCGACCGCCACCCCGGACCTTGGTTGCGACCGCCACCCGGACCTTGGTTCCGACCGCCACCCCGGACCTTGGTTCCGACCGCCACCCCGGACCTTGGGTTCTGACCGTCACCCCGGACCTTGGTTCCGACCGCCACCACGGAACGTGGTTCCGACCGCCACCCCTGACATTGGTTCCGACCGCGATCCCGGACCTTCGTTCCGACCGCCAGCCCGGATCTTGGTTCCGACCGCCACGCCGGACCTTGGTCCCGACCGCCACCCCGGACCTTGGTCCCGACCGCCACCCCGGACCTTGGTCCCGACCGCCGCCCCGGACCTTGGTCCCGACCGCCACCCCGGACCTTGGTCCCGACCGCCGCCCCGGACCTTGGTCCCGACCGCCGCCCCGGACCTTGGTTCCGACCGCCGCCCCGGACCTTGGTTCCGACCGCCGCCCCGGACCTTGGTTCCGACCGCCGCCCCGGACCTTGGTTCTGACCGCCGCCCCGGACCTTGGTTCCGACCGCCGCCCCGGACCTTGGTTCCGACCGCCGCCCCGGACCTTGGTTCCGACCGCCGCCCCGGACCTTGGTTCCGACCGGCGCCCCGGACCTTGGTTCCGACCGCCACCCCGGACCTTGGTTCCGACCGCCACCCCGGACCTTGGTTCCGACCGCCACCCCGGACCTTGGTTCCGAATGCCACCCGGGACCTTGGTTCCGACCGGCACCCCGGACCTTGGTTCCGACCGGCGCCCCGGACCTTGGTTCCGACCACCACCCAGGAGCTCGGTTCCGAACGCCAACCCGGACCTTGGTTCCAACTGCCCCCACGGACTTTGGTTCCGACGCTACCCCGGACCTTGGTTCCGACCGCCACCCGGGACCTTGGTTCCGTCCGCCACACGGGACCTTGGTTCTGACTGCCACCCCGGACCTCGGTTCCGACCGCCACCCCGGACCTTGGTTCCGACCACCACCTCGGACTTTGGTTCCGACCACCTACTAGGACATTGGTTCTGACCGCCACCCGGGACCTTGGTTCCGTCCGCCACACGGGACCTTGGTTCCGACCGCCGCCCCGGACCTTGGTTCCGACCGCCGCCCCGGACCTTGGTTCCGACCGCCGCGCCGGACCTTGGTTCCGACCGCCGCCCCGGACCTTGGTTCCGACCGCCGCCCCGGACCTTGGTTCCGACCGCCGCCCCGGACCTTGGTTCCGACCGCCGCCCCGGACCTTGGTTCCGACCGCCGCCCCGGACCTTGGTTCCGACCGCCGCCCCGGACCTTGGTTCCGACCGCCGCCCCGGACCTTGGTTCCGACCGCCGCTCCGGACCTTGGTTCCGACCGCCGCCCCGGACCTTGGTTCCGACCGCCGCCCCGGACCTTGGTTCCGACCGCCGCCCCGGACCTTGGTTCCGACTGCCGCATCGGACCTTGGGATCTGACCGCCACCTCGGTCATTGTTTCCGACCGCCACCCCGGACCTTGGTTCCGACCGCCACCCCGGACCTTGGTTCCGACCACCACTTCGGACCATGGTTCCGACCGCCACCACGGACCTTGGTCCCGACCGCCACCCCGGACCTTGGTTCCGACCGCCACCCCGGACCTTGGTTCCGACCGCCACCCCGGACCTTGGTTCCGACCGCCACCCCGGACCTTGGTTCCGAATGCCACCCGGGACCTTGGTTCCGACCGGCACCCCGGACCTTGGTTCCGACCGGCGCCCCGGACCTTGGTTCCGACCACCACCCAGGAGCTCGGTTCCGAACGCCAACCCGGACCTTGGTTCCAACTGCCCCCACGGACTTTGGTTCCGACGCTACCCCGGACCTTGGTTCCGACCGCCACCCGGGACCTTGGTTCCGTCCGCCACACGGGACCTTGGTTCCGACCGCCACCCCGGACCTTGGGTTCTGACCGTCACCCCGGACCTTGGTTCCGACCGCCACCACGGAACGTGGTTCCGACCGCCACCCCTGACATTGGTTCCGACCGCGATCCCGGACCTTCGTTCCGACCGCCAGCCCGGATCTTGGTTCCGACCGCCACGCCGGACCTTGGTCCCGACCGCCACCCCGGACCTTGGTCCCGACCGCCACCCCGGACCTTGGTCCCGACCGCCGCCCCGGACCTTGGTCCCGACCGCCACCCCGGACCTTGGTCCCGACCGCCGCCCCGGACCTTGGTTCCGACCGCCGCCCCGGACCTTGGTTCCGACCGCCGCCCCGGACCTTGGTTCCGACCGCCGCCCCGGACCTTGGTTCCGACCGCCGCCCCGGACCTTGGTTCCGACCGCCGCCCCGGACCTTGGTTCCGACCGCCGCCCCGGACCTTGGTTCCGACCGCCGCCCCGGACCTTGGTTCCGACCGCCGCCCCGGACCTTGGTTCCGACCGCCGCCCCGGACCTTGGTTCCGACCGCCGCCCCGGACCTTGGTTCCGACCGCCGCCCCGGACCTTGGTCCCGACCGCCGCCCCGGACCTTGGTCCCGACCGCCGCCCCGGACCTTGGTCCCGACCGCCGCCCCGGACCTTGGTCCCGACTGCCGCCCCGGACCTTGGTCCCGACCGCCGCCCCGGACCTTGGTCCCGACCGCCGCCCCGGACCTTGGTTCCGACCGCCGCCCCGGACCTTGGTTCCGACCGCCGCCCCGGACCTTGGTTCCGACCGCCGCCCCGGACCTTGGTTCCGACCGCCGCCCCGGACCTTGGTTCCGACCGCCGCCCCGGACCTTGGTTCCGACCGCCGCCCCGGACCTTGGTTCCGACCGCCGCCCCGGATATGGGTTCCGACCGCCGCCCCGGACCTTGGTTCCGACCGCCGCCCCGGACCTTGGTTCCGACCGCCGCCCCGGACCTTGGTTCCGACCGCCGCCCCGGACCTTGGTTCCGACTGCCGCATCGGACCTTGGGATCTGACCGCCGCCTCGGTCATTGTTTCCGACCGCCGCCCCGGACCTTGGTTCCGACCGCCACCCCGGACCTTGGTTCCGACCACCACTTCGGACCATGGTTCCGACCGCCACCACGGACCTTGGTCCCGACCGCCACCCCGGACCTTGGTTCCGACCGCCACCCCGGACCTTGGTTCCGACCGCCACCCCGGACCTTGGTTCCGACCGCCACCCCGGACCTTGGTTCCGAATGCCACCCGGGACCTTGGTTCCGACCGGCACCCCGGACCTTGGTTCCGACCGGCGCCCCGGACCTTGGTTCCGACCACCACCCAGGAGCTCGGTTCCGAACGCCAACCCGGACCTTGGTTCCAACTGCCCCCACGGACTTTGGTTCCGACGCTACCCCGGACCTTGGTTCCGACCGCCACCCGGGACCTTGGTTCCGTCCGCCACACGGGACCTTGGTTCCGACCGCCACCCCGGACCTTGGGTTCTGACCGTCACCCCGGACCTTGGTTCCGACCGCCACCACGGAACGTGGTTCCGACCGCCACCCCTGACATTGGTTCCGACCGCGATCCCGGACCTTCGTTCCGACCGCCAGCCCGGATCTTGGTTCCGACCGCCACGCCGGACCTTGGTCCCGACCGCCACCCCGGACCTTGGTCCCGACCGCCACCCCGGACCTTGGTCCCGACCGCCACCCCGGACCTTGGTCCCGACCGCCACCCCGGACCTTGGTCCCGACCGCCACCCCGGACCTTGGTCCCGACCGCCACCCCGGACCTTGGTCCCGACCGCCAGCCCGGACCTTGGTCCCGACCGGCGCCCCGGACCTTGGTTCCGACCGGCGCCCCGGACCTTGGTTCCGACCGCCGCCCCGGACCTTGGTTCCGACCGCCGCCCCGGACCTTGGTTCCGACCGCCGCCCCGGACCTTGGTTCCGACCGCCGCCCCGGACCTTGGTTCCGACCGCCGCCCCGGACCTTGGTTCCGACCGCCGCCCCGGACCTTGGTTCCGACCGCCGCCCCGGACCTTGGTTCCGACCGCCGCCCCGGACCTTGGTTCCGACCGCCGCCCCGGACCTTGGTTCCGACCGCCGCCCCGGACCTTGGTTCCGACCGCCGCCCCGGACCTTGGTTCCGACCGCCGCCCCGGACCTTGGTTCCGACCGCCGCCCCGGACCTTGGTTCCGACCGCCGCCCCGGACCTTGGTTCCGACCGCCGCCCCGGACCTTGGTTCCGACCGCCGCCCCGGACCTTGGTTCCGACCGCCGCCCCGGACCTTGGTTCCGACCGCCGCCCCGGACCTTGGTTCCGACCGCCGCCCCGGACCTTGGTTCCGACCGCCGCCCCGGACCTTGGTTCCGACCGCCGCCCCGGACCTTGGTTCCGACCGCCGCCCCGGACCTTGGTTCCGACCGCCGCCCCGGACCTTGGTTCCGACCGCCGCCCCGGACCTTGGTTCCGACCGCCGCCCCGGACCTTGGTTCCGACCGCCGCCCCGGACCTTGGTTCCGACCGCCGCCCCGGACCTTGGTTCCGACCGCCGCCCCGGACCTTGGTTCCGACCGCCGCCCCGGACCTTGGTTCCGACCGCCGCCCCGGACCTTGGTTCCGACCGCCGCCCCGGACCTTGGTTCCGACCGCCGCCCCGGACCTTGGTTCCGACCGCCGCCCCGGACCTTGGTTCCGACCGACGCCCCGGACCTTGGTTCCGACGGCCGCCCCGGACCTTGGTTCCGACCGCCGCCCCGGACCTTGGTTCCGACCGCCGCCCCGGACCTTGGTTCCGACGGCCGCCCCGGACCTTGGTTCCGACCGCCGCCCCGGACCTTGGTTCCGACCGCCGCCCCGGACCTTGGTTCCGACCGCCGCCCCGGACCTTGGTTCCGACCGCCGCCCCGGACCTTGGTTCCGACCGCCGCCCCGGACCTTGGTTCCGACCGCCGCCCTGGACCTTGGTTCCGACCGCCGCCCCGGACCTTGGTTCCGACCGCCGCCCGGACCTTGGTTCCGACCGCCGCCCCGGACCTTGGTTCCGACCGCCACCCCGGACCTTGGGTTCTGACCGTCACCCCAGACCTTGGTTCCGACCGCCACCACGGAACGTGGTTCCGACCGCCACCCCTGACATTGGTTCCGACCGCGATCCCGGACCTTCGTTCCGACCGCCAGCCCGGATCTTGGTTCCGACCGCCACGCCGGACCTTGGTCCCGACCGCCGCCCCGGACCTTGGTCCCGACCGCCGCCCCGGACCTTGGTCCCGACCGCCGCCCCGGACCTTGGTCCCGACCGCCGCCCCGGACCTTGGTCCCGACCGCCGCCCCGGACCTTGGTCCCGACCGCCGCCCCGGACCTTGGTCCCGACCGCCGCCCCGGACCTTGGTTCCGACCGCCCGCCCGGACCTTGGTTCCGACCGCCGCCCCGGACCTTGGTTCCGACCGCCGCCCCGGACCTTGGTTCCGACCGCCGCCCCGGACCTTGGTTCCGACCGCCGCCCCGGACCTTGGTTCCGACCGCCGCCCCGACCTTGGTTCCGACCGCCGCCCCGGACCTTGGTTCCGACCGCCGCCCCGGACCTTGGTTCCGACCGCCGCCCCGGACCTTGGTTCCGACCGCCGCCCCGGACCTTGGTTCCGACCGCCGCCCCGGACCTTGGTTCCGACCGCCGCCCCGGACCTTGGTTCCGACCGCCGCCCCGGACCTTGGTTCCGACCGCCGCCCCGGACCTTGGTTCCGACCGCCGCCCCGGACCTTGGTCCCGACCGCCACCCCGGACCTTGGTCCCGACCGCCACCCCGGACCTTGGTCCCGACCGCCACCCGGACCTTGGTCCCGACCGCCACCCCGGACCTTGGTCCCGACCGCCACCCCGGACCTTGGTCCCGACCGCCACCCCGGACCTTGGTCCCGACCGCCACCCCGGACCTTGGTCCCGACCGCCACCCCGGACCTTGGTCCCGACCGCCAGCCCGGACCTTGGTTCCGACCGGCGCCCCGGACCTTGGTTCCGACCGCCGCCCCGGACCTTGGTTCCGACCGCCGCCCCGGACCTTGGTTCCGACCGCCGCCCCGGACCTTGGTTCCGACCGCCGCCCCGACCTTGGTTCCGACCGCCGCCCCGGACCTTGGTTCCGACCGCCGCCCCGGACCTTGGTTCCGACCGCCGCCCGGACCTTGGTTCCGACCGCCGCCCCGGACCTTGGTTCCGACCGCCGCCCCGGACCTTGGTTCCGACCGCCGCCCCGGACCTTGGTTCCGACCGCCGCCCCGGACCTTGGTTCCGACCGCCGCCCCGGACCTTGGTTCCGACCGCCGCCCCGGACCTTGGTTCCGACCGCCGCCCCGGACCTTGGTTCCGACCGCCGCCCCGGACCTTGGTTCCGACCGCCGCCCCGGACCTTGGTTCCGACCGCCGCCCCGGACCTTGGTTCCGACCGCCGCCCCGGACCTTGGTTCCGACCGCCGCCCCGGACCTTGGTTCCGACCGCCGCCCCGGACCTTGGTTCCGACCGCCGCCCCGGACCTTGGTTCCGACCGCCGCCCCGGACCTTGGTTCCGACCGCCGCCCCGGACCTTGGTTCCGACCGCCGCCCCGGACCTTGGTTCCGACCGCCGCCCCGGACCTTGGTTCCGACCGCCGCCCCGGACCTTGGTTCCGACCGCCGCCCGTACCTTGGTTCCGACCGCCGCCCCGGACCTTGGTTCCGACCGCCGCCCCGGACCTTGGTTCCAACCGCCGCCCCGGACCTTGGTTCCGACCGCCGCCCCGGACCTTGGTTCCGACCGCCGCCCCGGACCTTGGTTCCGACCGCCGCCCCGGACCTTGGTTCCGACCGCCGCCCCGGACCTTGGTTCCGACCGCCGCCCCGGACCTTGGTTCCGACCGCCGCCCCGGACCTTGGTTCCGACGGCCGCCCCGGACCTTGGTTCCGACCGCCGCCCCGGACCTTGGTTCCGACCGCCGCCCCGGACCTTGGTTCCGACCGCCGCCCCGGACCTTGGTTCCGACCGCCGCCCCGGACCTTGGTTCCGACCGCCGCCCCGGACCTTGGTTCCGACCGCCGCCCCGGACCTTGGTTCCGACCGCCGCCCCGGACCTTGGTTCCGACCGCCGCCCCGGACCTTGGTTCCGACCGCCGCCCCGGACCTTGGTTCCGACCGCCGCCCCGGACCTTGGTTCCGACCGCCGCCCCGGACCTTGGTTCCGACCGCCGCCCCGGACCTTGGTTCCGACCGCCGCCCCGGACCTTGGGTTCTGACCGTCACCCCAGACCTTGGTTCCGACCGCCACCACGGAACGTGGTTCCGACCGCCACCCCTGACATTGGTTCCGACCGCGATCCCGGACCTTCGTTCCGACCGCCAGCCCGGATCTTGGTTCCGACCGCCACGCCGGACCTTGGTCCCGACCGCCGCCCCGGACCTTGGTCCCGACCGCCGCCCCGGACCTTGGTCCCGACCGCCGCCCCGGACCTTGGTCCCGACCGCCGCCCCCGGACCTTGGTCCCGACCGCCGCCCCGGACCTTGGTCCCGACCGCCGCCCCGGACCTTGGTCCCGACCGCCGCCCCGGACCTTGGTTCCGACCGCCGCCCCGGACCTTGGTTCCGACCGCCGCCCCGGACCTTGGTTCCGACCGCCGCCCCGGACCTTGGTTCCGACCGCCGCCCCGGACCTTGGTTCCGACCGCCGCCCCGGACCTTGGTTCCGACCGCCGCCCCGGACCTTGGTTCCGACCGCCGCCCCGGACCTTGGTTCCGACCGCCGCCCCGGACCTTGGTTCCGACCGCCGCCCCGGACCTTGGTTCCGACCGCCGCCCCGGACCTTGGTTCCGACCGCCGCCCCGGACCTTGGTTCCGACCGCCGCCCCGGACCTTGGTTCCGACCGCCGCCCCGGACCTTGGTTCCGACCGCCGCCCCGGACCTTGGTTCCGACCGCCGCCCCGGACCTTGGTTCCGACCGCCGCCCCGGACCTTGGTTCCGACCGCCGCCCCGGACCTTGGTTCCGACCGCCGCCCCGGACCTTTGTTCCGACCGCCGCCCCGGACCTTGGTTCCGACCGCCGCCCCGGACTTGGTTCCGACGCCGCCCCGGACCTTGGTTCCGACCGCCGCCCCGGACCTTGGTTCCGACCGCCGCCCCGGACCTTGGTTTCCGACCGCCGCCCCGGACCTTGGTTCCGACCGCCGCCCCGGACCTTGGTTCCGACCGCCGCCCCGGACCTTGGTTCCGACCGCCGCCCCGGACCTTGGTTCCGACCGCCGCCCCGGACCTTGGTTCCGACCGCCGCCCCGACCTTGGTTCCGACCGCCGCCCCGGACCTTGGTTCCGACCGCCGCCCGGACCTTGGTTCCGACCGCCGCCCCGGACCTTGGTTCCGACCGCCGCCCCGGACCTTGGTTCCGACCGCCGCCCCGGACCTTGGTTCCGACCGCCGCCCCGGACCTTGGTTCCGACCGCCGCCCCGGACCTTGGTTCCGACCGCCGCCCCGGACCTTGGTTCCGACCGCCGCCCCGGACCTTGGTTCCGACCGCCGCCCCGGACCTTGGTTCCGACCGCCGCCCCGGACCTTGGTCCCGACCGCCGCCCCGGACCTTGGTCCCGACCGCCGCCCGGACCTTGGTCCCGACCGCCGCCCCGGACCTTGGTCCCGACCGCCGCCCCGGACCTTGGTCCCGACCGCCGCCCCGGACCTTGGTCCCGACCGCCGTCCCGGACCTTGGTCCCGACCGCCGCCCCGGACCTTGGTCCCGACCGCCGCCCCGGACCTTGGTCCCGACCGCCGCCCCGGACCTTGGTCCCGACCGCCGCCCCGGACCTTGGTCCCGACCGCCGCCCCGGACCTTGGTCCCGACCGCCGCCCCGGACCTTGGTCCCGACCGCCGCCCCGGACCTTGGTCCCGACCGCCGCCCCGGACCTTGGTCCCGACCGCCTCCCCGGACCTTGGTCCCGACCGCCACCCCGGACCTTGGTCCCGACCGCCACCCCGGACCTTGGTCCCGACCGCCACCCCGGACCTTGGTCCCGACCGCCACCCCGGACCTTGGTCCCGACCGCCACCCCGGACCTTGGTCCCGAACGCCACCCCGGACCTTGGTCCCGACCGCCACCCCGGACCTTGGTCCCGACCGCCACCCAGGACCTTGGTCCCGACCGCCAGCCCGGACCTTGGTCCCGAATGCCAGCCCGGACCTTGGTACCGACCGCCACCCCGGACCTTGGTTCTGACCGCCACCTCCACCTTTGTTCCGACCGCCACCCAGGACCTTGGTTCCGATCGCCACACAGGACCTTCGTTCCGACCGCCACCCAGGACCTTGGTTCCGACCGCCACCCAGGACCTTGGTTCCGACCGCCACCCCGGACCTTGGTTCCGACCGGCACCCCGGACCTTGGTTCCGTCCAGCACCTCGGACCTTGGCTCAGAACGCTACCCCATACCTTGATTCCGAGCGCCACCCCGGACCTCGGTTCCGACCGCCACCCCGGACCTCGGTTCCGACCGCCAGCCCGGACCTCGGTTCCGACCGCCAGCCCGGACCTTGGTTCCGACCGCCACGCCGGACATTGGTTCCGACCGCCACCCCGGACCTTGGTTCCGACTGCCACATCGGACCTTGGGATCTGACCGCCACCTCGGTCATTGTTTCCGACCGCCACCCCGGACCTTGGTTCCGACCGCCACCCCGGACCTTGGTTCCGACCACCACTTCGGACCATGGTTCCGACCGCCACCACGGACCTTGGTCCCGACCGCCACCCCGGACCTTGGTTCCGACCGCCACCCCGGACCTTGGTTCCGACCGCCACCCCGGACCTTGGTTCCGACCGCCACCCCGGACCTTGGTTCCGAATGCCACCCGGGACCTTGGTTCCGACCGGCACCCCGGACCTTGGTTCCGACCGGCGCCCCGGACCTTGGTTCCGACCACCACCCAGGAGCTCGGTTCCGAACGCCAACCCGGACCTTGGTTCCAACTGCCCCCACGGACTTTGGTTCCGACGCTAACCCGGACCTTGGTTCCGACCGCCACCCGGGACCTTGGTTCCGTCCGCCACACGGGACCTTGGTTCTGACTGCCACCCCGGACCTCGGTTCCGACCGCCACCCCGGACCTTGGTTCCGACCACCACCTCGGACTTTGGTTCCGACCACCTACTAGGACATTGGTTCTGACCGCCACCCCGGACCTTGGTTCCGACCGCAACACCAGACCATCGTTCCGAACGCCACCCCGGACCTTGGATGCGACCGCCACCCCGGACCTTGGTTGCGACCGCCACCCGGACCTTGGTTCCGACCGCCACCCCGGACCTTGGTTCCGACCGCCACCCCGGACCTTGGGTTCTGACCGTCACCCCGGACCTTGGTTCCGACCGCCACCACGGAACGTGGTTCCGACCGCCACCCCTGACATTGGTTCCGACCGCGATCCCGGACCTTCGTTCCGACCGCCAGCCCGGATCTTGGTTCCGACCGCCACGCCGGACCTTGGTCCCGACCGCCACCCCGGACCTTGGTCCCGACCGCCACCCCGGACCTTGGTCCCGACCGCCGCCCCGGACCTTGGTCCCGACCGCCACCCCGGACCTTGGTCCCGACCGCCGCCCCGGACCTTGGTCCCGACCGCCGCCCCGGACCTTGGTTCCGACCGCCGCCCCGGACCTTGGTTCCGACCGCCGCCCCGGACCTTGGTTCCGACCGCCGCCCCGGACCTTGGTTCCGACCGCCGCCCCGGACCTTGGTTCCGACCGCCGCCCCGGACCTTGGTTCCGACCGCCGCCCCGGACCTTGGTTCCGACCGCCGCCCCGGACCTTGGTTCCGACCGCCGCCCCGGACCTTGGTTCCGACCGCCACCCCGGACCTTGGTTCCGACCGCCACCCCGGACCTTGGTTCCGACCGCCACCCCGGACCTTGGTTCCGAATGCCACCCGGGACCTTGGTTCCGACCGGCACCCCGGACCTTGGTTCCGACCGGCGCCCCGGACCTTGGTTCCGACCACCACCCAGGAGCTCGGTTCCGAACGCCAACCCGGACCTTGGTTCCAACTGCCCCCACGGACTTTGGTTCCGACGCTACCCCGGACCTTGGTTCCGACCGCCACCCGGGACCTTGGTTCCGTCCGCCACACGGGACCTTGGTTCTGACTGCCACCCCGGACCTCGGTTCCGACCGCCACCCCGGACCTTGGTTCCGACCACCACCTCGGACTTTGGTTCCGACCACCTACTAGGACATTGGTTCTGACCGCCACCCGGGACCTTGGTTCCGTCCGCCACACGGGACCTTGGTTCCGACCGCCGCCCCGGACCTTGGTTCCGACCGCCGCCCCGGACCTTGGTTCCGACCGCCGCGCCGGACCTTGGTTCCGACCGCCGCCCCGGACCTTGGTTCCGACCGCCGCCCCGGACCTTGGTTCCGACCGCCGCCCCGGACCTTGGTTCCGACCGCCGCCCCGGACCTTGGTTCCGACCGCCGCCCCGGACCTTGGTTCCGACCGCCGCCCCGGACCTTGGTTCCGACCGCCGCCCCGGACCTTGGTTCCGACCGCCGCTCCGGACCTTGGTTCCGACCGCCGCCCCGGACCTTGGTTCCGACCGCCGCCCCGGACCTTGGTTCCGACCGCCGCCCCGGACCTTGGTTCCGACTGCCGCATCGGAAATTGGGATCTGACCGCCACCTCGGTCATTGTTTCCGACCGCCACCCCGGACCTTGGTTCCGACCGCCACCCCGGACCTTGGTTCCGACCACCACTTCGGACCATGGTTCCGACCGCCACCACGGACCTTGGTCCCGACCGCCACCCCGGACCTTGGTTCCGACCGCCACCCCGGACCTTGGTTCCGACCGCCACCCCGGACCTTGGTTCCGACCGCCACCCCGGACCTTGGTTCCGAATGCCACCCGGGACCTTGGTTCCGACCGGCACCCCGGACCTTGGTTCCGACCGGCGCCCCGGACCTTGGTTCCGACCACCACCCAGGACCTCGGTTCCGAACGCCAACCCGGACCTTGGTTCCAACTGCCCCCACGGACTTTGGTTCCGACGCTACCCCGGACCTTGGTTCCGACCGCCACCCGGGACCTTGGTTCCGTCCGCCACACGGGACCTTGGTTCTGACTGCCACCCCGGACCTCGGTTCCGACCGCCAC
Organism: Mustelus asterias; assembly: GCF_964213995.1. NCBI lineage: Eukaryota > Metazoa > Chordata > Chondrichthyes > Carcharhiniformes > Triakidae > Mustelus > Mustelus asterias. The sequence continues at coordinate 74,509 of NW_027591366.1, read as the reverse complement.
CCCGGACCTTGGTTCCGACCACCACCTCGGACTTTGGTTCCGACCACCTACTAGGACATTGGTTCTGACCGCCACCCGGGACCTTGGTTCCGTCCGCCACACGGGACCTTGGTTCCGACCGCCGCCCCGGACCTTGTTTCCGACCGCCGCCCCGGACCTTGGTTCCGACCGCCGCGCCGGACCTTGGTTCCGACCGCCGCCCCGGACCTTGGTTCCGACCGCCGCCCCGGACCTTGGTTCCGACCGCCGCCCCGGACCTTGGTTCCGACCGCCGCCCCGGACCTTGGTTCCGACCGCCGCCCCGGACCTTGGTTCCGACCGCCGCCCCGGACCTTGGTTCCGACCGCCGCCCCGGACCTTGGTTCCGACCGCCGCTCCGGACCTTGGTTCCGACCGCCGCCCCGGACCTTGGTTCCGACCGCCGCCCCGGACCTTGGTTCCGACCGCCGCCCCGGACCTTGGTTCCGACTGCCGCATCGGACCTTGGGATCTGACCGCCACCTCGGTCATTGTTTCCGACCGCCACCCCGGACCTTGGTTCCGACCGCCACCCCGGACCTTGGTTCCGACCACCACTTCGGACCATGGTTCCGACCGCCACCACGGACCTTGGTCCCGACCGCCACCCCGGACCTTGGTTCCGACCGCCACCCCGGACCTTGGTTCCGACCGCCACCCCGGACCTTGGTTCCGACCGCCACCCCGGACCTTGGTTCCGAATGCCACCCGGGACCTTGGTTCCGACCGGCACCCCGGACCTTGGTTCCGACCGGCGCCCCGGACCTTGGTTCCGACCACCACCCAGGAGCTCGGTTCCGAACGCCAACCCGGACCTTGGTTCCAACTGCCCCCACGGACTTTGGTTCCGACGCTACCCCGGACCTTGGTTCCGACCGCCACCCGGGACCTTGGTTCCGTCCGCCACACGGGACCTTGGTTCCGACCGCCACCCCGGACCTTGGGTTCTGACCGTCACCCCGGACCTTGGTTCCGACCGCCACCACGGAACGTGGTTCCGACCGCCACCCCTGACATTGGTTCCGACCGCGATCCCGGACCTTCGTTCCGACCGCCAGCCCGGATCTTGGTTCCGACCGCCACGCCGGACCTTGGTCCCGACCGCCACCCCGGACCTTGGTCCCGACCGCCGCCCCGGACCTTGGTCCCGACCGCCACCCCGGACCTTGGTCCCGACCGCCGCCCCGGACCTTGGTTCCGACCGCCGCCCCGGACCTTGGTTCCGACCGCCGCCCCGGACCTTGGTTCCGACCGCCGCCCCGGACCTTGGTTCCGACCGCCGCCCCGGACCTTGGTTCCGACCGCCGCCCCGGACCTTGGTTCCGACCGCCGCCCCGGACCTTGGTTCCGACCGCCGCCCCGGACCTTGGTTCCGACCGCCGCCCCGGACCTTGGTTCCGACCGCCGCCCCGGACCTTGGTTCCGACCGCCGCCCCGGACCTTGGTTCCGACCGCCGCCCCGGACCTTGGTCCCGACCGCCGCCCCGGACCTTGGTCCCGACCGCCGCCCCGGACCTTGGTCCCGACCGCCGCCCCGGACCTTGGTCCCGACCGCCGCCCCGGACCTTGGTTCCGACCGCCGCCCCGGACCTTGGTTCCGACCGCCGCCCCGGACCTTGGTTCCGACCGCCGCCCGGACCTTGGTTCCGACCGCCGCCCCGGACCTTGGTTCCGACCGCCGCCCCGGACCTTGGTTCCGACCGCCGCGCCCGGACCTTGGTTCCGACCGCCGCCCTGGACCTTGGTTCCGACCGCCGCCCCGGACCTTGGTTCCGACCGCCGCCCCGGACCTTGGTTCCGACCGCCGCCCCGGACCTTGGTTCCGACCGCCGCCCCGGACCTTGGTTCCGACCGCCGCCCCGGACCTTGGTTCCGACCGCCGCCCCGGACCTTGGTTCCGACCGCCGCCCCGGACCTTGGTTCCGACCGCCGCCCCGGACCTTGGTTCCGACCGCCGCCCCGGACCTTGGTTCCGACCGCCGCCCCGGACCTTGGTTCCGACTGCCGCATCGGACCTTGGGATCTGACCGCCGCCTCGGTCATTGTTTCCGACCGCCGCCCCGGACCTTGGTTCCGACCGCCACCCCGGACCTTGGTTCCGACCACCACTTCGGACCATGGTTCCGACCGCCACCACGGACCTTGGTCCCGACCGCCACCCCGGACCTTGGTTCCACCGCCACCACGGACCTTGGTCCCGACCGCCACCCCGGACCTTGGTTCCGACCGCCACCCCGGACCTTGGTTCCGACCGCCACCCCGGACCTTGCTTCCGACCGCCACCCCGGACCTTGGTTCCGAATGCCACCCGGGACCTTGGTTCCGACCGGCACCCCGGACCTTGGTTCCGACCGGCGCCCCGGACCTTGGTTCCGACCACCACCCAGGAGCTCGGTTCCGAACGCCAACCCGGACCTTGGTTCCAACTGCCCCCACGGACTTTGGTTCCGACGCTACCCCGGACCTTGGTTCCGACCGCCACCCGGGACCTTGGTTCCGTCCGCCACACGGGACCTTGGTTCCGACCGCCACCCCGGACCTTGGGTTCTGACCGTCACCCCGGACCTTGGTTCCGACCGCCACCACGGAACGTGGTTCCGACCGCCCACCCCTGACATTGGTTCCGACCGCGATCCCGGACCTTCGTTCCGACCGCCAGCCCGGATCTTGGTTCCGACCGCCACGCCGGACCTTGGTCCCGACCGCCACCCCGGACCTTGGTCCCGACCGCCACCCCGGACCTTGGTCCCGACCGCCGCCCCGGACCTTGGTCCCGACCGCCACCCCGGACCTTGGTCCCGACCGCCGCCCCGGACCTTGGTTCCGACCGCCGCCCCGGACCTTGGTTCCGACCGCCGCCCCGGACCTTGGTTCCGACCGCCGCCCCGGACCTTGGTTCCGACCGCCGCCCCGGACCTTGGTTCCGACCGCCGCCCCGGACCTTGGTTCCGACCGCCGCCCCGGACCTTGGTTCCGACCGCCGCCCCGGACCTTGGTTCCGACCGCCGCCCCGGACCTTGGTTCCGACCGCCGCCCCGGACCTTGGTTCCGACCGCCGCCCCGGACCTTGGTTCCGACCGCCGCCCCGGACCTTGGTCCCGACCGCCGCCCCGGACCTTGGTCCCGACCGCCGCCCCGGACCTTGGTCCCGACCGCCGCCCCGGACCTTGGTCCCGACCGCCGCCCCGGACCTTGGTCCCGACCGCCGCCCCGGACCTTGGTTCCGACCGCCGCCCCGGACCTTGGTTCCGACCGCCGCCCCGGACCTTGGTTCCGACCGCCGCCCCGGACCTTGGTTCCGACCGCCGCCCCAGACCTTGGTTCCGACCGCCGCCCCGGACCTTGGTTCCGACCGCCGCGCCGGACCTTGGTTCCGACCGCCGCCCCGGACCTTGGTTCCGACCGCCGCCCCGGACCTTGGTTCCGACCGCCGCCCCGGACCTTGGTTCCGACCGCCGCCCCGGACCTTGGTTCCGACCGCCGCCCCGGACCTTGGTTCCGACCGCCGCCCCGGACCTTGGTTCCGACCGCCGCCCCGGACCTTGGTTCCGACCGCCGCCCCGGACCTTGGTTCCGACCGCCGCCCCGGACCTTGGTTCCGACCGCCGCCCCGGACCTTGGTTCCGACCGCCGCCCCGGACCTTGGTTCCGACTGCCGCATCGGACCTTGGGATCTGACCGCCGCCTCGGTCATTGTTTCCGACCGCCGCCCCGGACCTTGGTTCCGACCGCCACCCCGGACCTTGGTTCCGACCACCACTTCGGACCATGGTTCCGACCGCCACCACGGACCTTGGTCCCGACCGCCACCCGGACCTTGGTTCCGACCGCCACCCCGGACCTTGGTTCCGACCGCCACCCCGGACCTTGGTTCCGACCGCCACCCCGGACCTTGGTTCCGAATGCCACCCGGGACCTTGGTTCCGACCGGCACCCCGGACCTTGGTTCCGACCGGCGCCCCGGACCTTGGTTCCGACCACCACCCAGGAGCTCGGTTCCGAACGCCAACCCGGACCTTGGTTCCAACTGCCCCCACGGACTTTGGTTCCGACGCTACCCCGGACCTTGGTTCCGACCGCCACCCGGGACCTTGGTTCCGTCCGCCACACGGGACCTTGGTTCCGACCGCCACCCCGGACCTTGGGTTCTGACCGTCACCCCGGACCTTGGTTCCGACCGCCACCACGGAACGTGGTTCCGACCGCCACCCCTGACATTGGTTCCGACCGCGATCCCGGACCTTCGTTCCGACCGCCAGCCCGGATCTTGGTTCCGACCGCCACGCCGGACCTTGGTCCCGACCGCCACCCCGGACCTTGGTCCCGACCGCCACCCCGGACCTTGGTCCCGACCGCCGCCCCGGACCTTGGTCCCGACCGCCACCCCGGACCTTGGTCCCGACCGCCGCCCCGGACCTTGGTTCCGACCGCCGCCCCGGACCTTGGTTCCGACCGCCGCCCCGGACCTTGGTTCCGACCGCCGCCCCGGACCTTGGTTCCGACCGCCGCCCCGGACCTTGGTTCCGACCGCCGCCCCGGACCTTGGTTCCGACCGCCGCCCCGGACCTTGGTTCCGACCGCCGCCCCGGACCTTGGTTCCGACCGCCGCCCCGGACCTTGGTTCCGACCGCCGCCCCGGACCTTGGTCCCGACCGCCGCCCCGGACCTTGGTTCCGACCGCCGCCCCGGACCTTGGTCCCGACCGCCGCCCCGGACCTTGGTCCCGACCGCCGCCCCGGACCTTGGTCCCGACCGCCGCCCCGGACCTTGGTCCCGACCGCCGCCCCGGACCTTGGTCCCGACCGCCGCCCCGGACCTTGGTTCCGACCGCCGCCCCGGACCTTGGTTCCGACCGCCGCCCCGGACCTTGGTTCCGACCGCCGCCCCGGACCTTGGTTCCGACCGCCGCCCCAGACCTTGGTTCCGACCGCCGCCCCGGACCTTGGTTCCGACCGCCGCGCCGGACCTTGGTTCCGACCGCCGCCCCGGACCTTGGTTCCGACCGCCGCCCCGGACCTTGGTTCCGACCGCCGCCCCGGACCTTGGTTCCGACCGCCGCCCCGGACCTTGGTTCCGACCGCCGCCCCGGACCTTGGTTCCGACCGCCGCCCCGGACCTTGGTTCCGACCGCCGCCCCGGACCTTGGTTCCGACCGCCGCCCCGGACCTTGGTTCCGACCGCCGCCCCGGACCTTGGTTCCGACCGCCGCCCCGGACCTTGGTTCCGACCGCCGCCCCGGACCTTGGTTCCGACCGCCGCCCCGGACCTTGGTTCCGACCGCCGCCCCGGACCTTGGTTCCGACCGCCGCCCCGGACCTTGGTTCCGACCGCCGCCCCGGACCTTGGTTCCGACCGCCGCCCCGGACCTTGGTTCCGACCGCCGCCCCGGACCTTGGTTCCGACCGCCGCCCCGGACCTTGGTTCCGACCGCCGCCCCGGACCTTGGTCCCGACCGCCGCCCCGGACCTTGGTTCCGACCGCCGCCCCGGACCTTGGTCCCGACCGCCGCCCCGGACCTTGGTCCCGACCGCCGCCCCGGACCTTGGTCCCGACCGCCGCCCCGGACCTTGGTCCCGACCGCCGCCCCGGACCTTGGTCCCGACCGCCGCCCCGGACCTTGGTTCCGACCGCCGCCCCGGACCTTGGTTCCGACCGCCGCCCCGGACCTTGGTTCCGACCGCCGCCCCGGACCTTGGTTCCGACCGCCGCCCCAGACCTTGGTTCCGACCGCCGCCCCGGACCTTGGTTCCGACCGCCGCGCCGGACCTTGGTTCCGACCGCCGCCCCGGACCTTGGTTCCGACCGCCGCCCCGGACCTTGGTTCCGACCGCCGCCCCGGACCTTGGTTCCGACCGCCGCCCCGGACCTTGGTTCCGACCGCCGCCCCGGACCTTGGTTCCGACCGCCGCCCCGGACCTTGGTTCCGACCGCCGCCCCGGACCTTGGTTCCGACCGCCGCCCCGGACCTTGGTTCCGACCGCCGCCCCGGACCTTGGTTCCGACCGCCGCCCCGGACCTTGGTTCCGACCGCCGCCCCGGACCTTGGTTCCGACTGCCGCATCGGACCTTGGGATCTGACCGCCGCCTCGGTCATTGTTTCCGACCGCCGCCCCGGACCTTGGTTCCGACCGCCACCCCGGACCTTGGTTCCGACCACCACTTCGGACCATGGTTCCGACCGCCACCACGGACCTTGGTCCCGACCGCCACCCCGGACCTTGGTTCCGACCGCCACCCCGGACCTTGGTTCCGACCGCCACCCCGGACCTTGGTTCCGACCGCCACCCCGGACCTTGGTTCCGAATGCCACCCGGGACCTTGGATCCGACCGGCACCCCGGACCTTGGTTCCGACCGGCGCCCCGGACCTTGGTTCCGACCACCACCCAGGAGCTCGGTTCCGAACGCCAACCCGGACCTTGGTTCCAACTGCCCCCACGGACTTTGGTTCCGACGCTACCCCGGACCTTGGTTCCGACCGCCACCCGGGACCTTGGTTCCGTCCGCCACACGGGACCTTGGTTCTGACTGCCACCCCGGACCTCGGTTCCGACCGCCACCCCGGACCTTGGTTCCGACCACCACCTCGGACTTTGGTTCCGACCACCTACTAGGACATTGGTTCTGACCGCCACCCGGGACCTTGGTTCCGTCCGCCACACGGGACCTTGGTTCCGACCGCCGCCCCGGACCTTGGTTCCGACCGCCGCCCCGGACCTTGGTTCCGACCGCCGCGCCGGACCTTGGTTCCGATCGCCGCCCCGGACCTTGGTTCCGACCGCCGCCCCGGACCTTGGTTCCGACCGCCGCCCCGGACCTTGGTTCCGACCGCCGCCCCGGACCTTGGTTCCGACCGCCGCCCCGGACCTTGGTTCCGACCGCCGCCCCGGACCTTGGTTCCGACCGCCGCCCCGGACCTTGGTTCCGACCGCCGCTCCGGACCTTGGTTCCGACCGCCGCCCCGGACCTTGGTTCCGACCGCCGCCCCGGACCTTGGTTCCGACCGCCGCCCCGGACCTTGGTTCCGACTGCCGCATCGGACCTTGGGATCTGACCGCCACCTCGGTCATTGTTTCCGACCGCCACCCCGGACCTTGGTTCCGACCGCCACCCCGGACCTTGGTTCCGACCACCACTTCGGACCATGGTTCCGACCGCCACCACGGACCTTGGTCCCGACCGCCACCCCGGACCTTGGTTCCGACCGCCACCCCGGACCTTGGTTCCGACCGCCACCCCGGACCTTGGTTCCGACCGCCACCCCGGACCTTGGTTCCGAATGCCACCCGGGACCTTGGTTCCGACCGGCACCCCGGACCTTGGTTCCGACCGGCGCCCCGGACCTTGGTTCCGACCACCACCCAGGAGCTCGGTTCCGAACGCCAACCCGGACCTTGGTTCCAACTGCCCCCACGGACTTTGGTTCCGACGCTACCCCGGACCTTGGTTCCGACCGCCACCCGGGACCTTGGTTCCGTCCGCCACACGGGACCTTGGTTCCGACCGCCACCCCGGACCTTGGGTTCTGACCGTCACCCCGGACCTTGGTTCCGACCGCCACCACGGAACGTGGTTCCGACCGCCACCCCTGACATTGGTTCCGACCGCGATCCCGGACCTTCGTTCCGACCGCCAGCCCGGATCTTGGTTCCGACCGCCACGCCGGACCTTGGTCCCGACCGCCACCCCGGACCTTGGTCCCGACCGCCACCCCGGACCTTGGTCCCGACCGCCGCCCCGGACCTTGGTCCCGACCGCCACCCCGGACCTTGGTCCCGACCGCCGCCCCGGACCTTGGTCCCGACCGCCGCCCCGGACCTTGGTTCCGACCGCCGCCCCGGACCTTGGTTCCGACCGCCGCCCCGGACCTTGGTTCCGACCGCCGCCCCGGACCTTGGTTCCGACCGCCGCCCCGGACCTTGGTTCCGACCGCCGCCCCGGACCTTGGTTCCGACCGCCGCCCCGGACCTTGGTTCCGACCGCCGCCCCGGACCTTGGTTCCGACCGCCGCCCCGGACCTTGGTTCCGACCGCCGCCCCGGACCTTGGTTCCGACCGCCGCCCCGGACCTTGGTTCCGACCGCCGCCCCGGACCTTGGTTCCGACCGCCGCCCCGGACCTTGGTTCCGACCGCCGCCCCGGACCTTGATTCCGACCGCCGCCCCGGACCTTGGTTCCGACCGCCGCCCCGGACCTTGGTTCCGACCGCCGCCCCGCACCTTGGTTCCGACCGCCGCCCCGCACCTTGGTTCCGACCGCCGCCCCGGACCTGGGTTCCGACCGCCGCCCCGGACCTTGGTCCCGACCGCCGCCCCGGACCTTGGTCCCGACCGCCGCCCCGGCCCTTGGTCCCGACCGCCGCCCCGGACCTTGGTCCCGACCGCCGCCCCGGACCTTGGTCCCGACCGCCACCCCGGACCTTGGTCCCGACCGCCTCCCCGGACCTTGGTCCCGACCGCCACCCCGGACCTTGGTCCCGACCGCCACCCCGGACCTTGGTCCCGACCGCCACCCCGGACCTTGGTCCCGACCGCCACCCCGGACCTTGGTCCCGACCGCCACCCCGGACCTTGGTCCCGACCGCCACCCCGGACCTTGGTCCCGACCGCCACCCCGGACCTTGGTCCCGAATGCCAGCCCGGACCTTGGTACCGACCGCCACCCCGGACCTTGGTTCTGACCGCCACCTCCACCTTTGTTCCGACCGCCACCCAGGACCTTGGTTCCGATCGCCACCCCGGACCTTGGTCCCGACCGCCACCCCGGACCTTGGTCCCGACCGCCACCCCGGACCTTGGTCCCGACCGCCACCCCGGACCTTGGTCCCGACCGCCACCCCGGACCTTGGTCCCGAATGCCAGCCCGGACCTTGGTACCGACCGCCACCCCGGACCTTGGTTCTGACCGCCACCTCCACCTTTGTTCCGACCGCCACCCAGGACCTTGGTTCCGATCGCCACCCAGGACCTTGGTTCCGACCGCCACCCAGGACCTTGGTTCCGACCGCCACCCCGGACCTTGGTTCCGACCGGCACCCCGGACCTTGGTTCCGTCCAGCACCTCGGACCTTGGCTCAGAACGCTACCCCATACCTTGATTCCGAGCGCCACCCCGGACCTCGGTTCCGACCGCCACCCCGGACCTCGGTTCCGACCGCCAGCCCGGACCTTGGTTCCGACCGCCAGCCCGGACCTTGGTCCCGACCGCCGCCCCGGACCTTGGTCCCGACCGCCGCCCCGGACCTTGGTCCCGACCGCCGCCCCGGACCTTGGTCCCGACCGCCGCCCCGGACCTTGGTCCCGACCGCCGCCCCGGACCTTGGTTCCGACCGCCACGCCGGACCTTGGTCCCGACCGCCACCCCGGACCTTGGTCCCGACCGCCACCCCGGACCTTGGTCCCGACCGCCGCCCCGGACCTTGGTCCCGACCGCCACCCCGGACCTTGGTCCCGACCGCCGCCCCGGACCTTGGTCCCGACCGCCGCCCCGGACCTTGGTTCCGACCGCCGCCCCGGACCTTGGTTCCGACCGCCGCCCCGGACCTTGGTTCCGACCGCCGCCCCGGACCTTGGTTCCGACCGCCGCCCCGGACCTTGGTTCCGACCGCAGCCCCGGACCTTGGTTCCGACCGCCGCCCCGGACCTTGGTTCCGACCGCCGCCCCGGACCTTGGTTCCGACCGCCGCCCCGGACCTTGGTTCCGACCGCCGCCCCGGACCTTGGTTCCGACCGCCGCCCCGGACCTTGGTTCCGACCGCCGCCCCGGACCTTGGTTCCGACCGCCGCCCCGGACCTTGGTTCCGACCGCCGCCCCGGACCTTGATTCCGACCGCCGCCCCGGACCTTGGTTCCGACCGCCGCCCCGGACCTTGGTTCCGACCGCCGCCCCGCACCTTGGTTCCGACCGCCGCCCCGCACCTTGGTTCCGACCGACGCCCCGGACCTGGGTTCCGACCGCCGCCCCGGACCTTGGTCCCGACCGCCGCCCCGGACCTTGGTCCCGACCGCCGCCCCGGACCTTGGTCCCGACCGCCGCCCCGGACCTTGGTCCCGACCGCCGCCCCGGACCTTGGTCCCGACCGCCGCCCCGGACCTTGGTCCCGACCGCCTCCCCGTACCTTGGTCCCGACCGCCACCCCGGACCTTGGTCCCGACCGCCACCCCGGACCTTGGTCCCGACCGCCACCCCGGACCTTGGTCCCGACCGCCACCCCGGACCTTGGTCCCGACCGCCACCCCGGACCTTGGTCCCGACCGCCACCCCGGACCTTGGTCCCGACCGCCACCCCGGACCTTGGTCCCGAATGCCAGCCCGGACCTTGGTACCGACCGCCACCCCGGACCTTGGTTCTGACCGCCACCTCCACCTTTGTTCCGACCGCCACCCAGGACCTTGGTTCCGATCGCCACCCCGGACCTTGGTCCCGACCGCCACCCCGGACCTTGGTCCCGACCGCCACCCCGGACCTTGGTCCCGACCGCCACCCCGGACCTTGGTCCCGACCGCCACCCCGGACCTTGGTCCCGAATGCCAGCCCGGACCTTGGTACCGACCGCCACCCCGGACCTTGGTTCTGACCGCCACCTCCACCTTTGTTCCGACCGCCACCCAGGACCTTGGTTCCGATCGCCACCCAGGACCTTGGTTCCGACCGCCACCCAGGACCTTGGTTCCGACCGCCACCCCGGACCTTGGTTCCGACCGGCACCCCGGACCTTGGTTCCGTCCAGCACCTCGGACCTTGGCTCAGAACGCTACCCCATACCTTGATTCCGAGCGCCACCCCGGACCTTGGTCCCGACCGCCGCCCCGGACCTTGGTTCCGACCGCCGCCCCGGACCTTGGTTCCGACCGCCGCCCCGGACCTTGGTTCCGACCGCCGCCCCGGACCTTGGTTCCGACCGCCGCCCCGGACCTTGGTTCCGACCGCCGCCCCGGACCTTGGTTCCGACCGCCGCCCCGGACCTTGGTTCCGACCGCCGCCCCGGACCTTGGTTCCGACCGCCGCCCCGGACCTTGGTTCCGACCGCCGCCCCGGACCTTGGTTCCGACCGCCGCCCCGGACCTTGGTTCCGACCGCCGCCCCGGACCTTGGTTCCGACCGCCGCCCCGGACCTTGGTTCCGACCGCCGCCCCGGACCTTGATTCCGACCGCCGCCCCGGACCTTGGTTCCGACCGCCGCCCCGGACCTTGGTTCCGACCGCCGCCCCGCACCTTGGTTCCGACCGCCGCCCCGCACCTTGGTTCCGACCGCCGCCCCGGACCTGGGTTCCGACCGCCGCCCCGGACCTTGGTCCCGACCGCCGCCCCGGACCTTGGTCCCGACCGCCGCCCCGGACCTTGGTCCCGACCGCCACCCCGGACCTTGGTCCCGAATGCCAGCCCGGACCTTGGTACCGACCGCCACCCCGGACCTTGGTTCTGACCGCCACCTCCACCTTTGTTCCGACCGCCACCCAGGACCTTGGTTCCGATCGCCACCCAGGACCTTGGTTCCGACCGCCACCCAGGACCTTGGTTCCGACCGCCACCCCGGACCTTGGTTCCGACCGGCACCCCGGACCTTGGTTCCGTCCAGCACCTCGGACCTTGGCTCAGAACGCTACCCCATACCTTGATTCCGAGCGCCACCCCGGACCTCGGTTCCGACCGCCACCCCGGACCTCGGTTCCGACCGCCAGCCCGGACCTTGGTTCCGACCGCCAGCCCGGACCTTGGTCCCGACCGCCACCCCGGACCTTGGTCCCGACCGCCGCCCCGGACCTTGGTCCCGACCGCCACCCCGGACCTTGGTCCCGACCGCCGCCCCGGACCTTGGTCCCGACCGCCGCCCCGGACCTTGGTTCCGACCGCCGCCCCGGACCTTGGTTCCGACCGCCGCCCCGGACCTTGGTTCCGACCGCCGCCCCGGACCTTGGTTCCGACCGCCGCCCCGGACCTTGGTTCCGACCGCCGCCCCGGACCTTGGTTCCGACCGCCGCCCCGGACCTTGGTTCCGACCGCCGCCCCGGACCTTGGTTCCGACCGCCGCCCCGGACCTTGGTTCCGACCGCCGCCCCGGACCTTGGTTCCGACCGCCGCCCCGGACCTTGGTTCCGACCGCCGCGCCGGACCTTGGTTCCGACCGCCGCCCCGGACCTTGGTTCCGACCGCCGCCCCGGACCTTGATTCCGACCGCCGCCCCGGACCTTGGTTCCGACCGCCGCCCCGGACCTTGGTTCCGACCGCCGCCCCGCACCTTGGTTCCGACCGCCGCCCCGCACCTTGGTTCCGACCGCCGCCCCGGACCTGGGTTCCGACCGCCGCCCCGGACCTTGGTCCCGACCGCCGCCCCGGACCTTGGTCCCGACCGCCGCCCCGGACCTTGGTCCCGACCGCCGCCCCGGACCTTGGTCCCGACCGCCACCCCGGACCTTGGTCCCGAATGCCAGCCCGGACCTTGGTACCGACCGCCACCCCGGACCTTGGTTCTGACCGCCACCTCCACCTTTGTTCCGACCGCCACCCAGGACCTTGGTTCCGATCGCCACCCCGGACCTTGGTCCCGACCGCCACCCCGGACCTTGGTCCCGACCGCCACCCCGGACCTTGGTCCCGACCGCCACCCCGGACCTTGGTCCCGACCGCCACCCCGGACCTTGGTCCCGAATGCCAGCCCGGACCTTGGTACCGACCGCCACCCCGGACCTTGGTTCTGACCGCCACCTCCACCTTTGTTCCGACCGCCACCCAGGACCTTGGTTCCGATCGCCACCCAGGACCTTGGTTCCGACCGCCACCCAGGACCTTGGTTCCGACCGCCACCCCGGACCTTGGTTCCGACCGGCACCCCGGACCTTGGTTCCGTCCAGCACCTCGGACCTTGGCTCAGAACGCTACCCCATACCTTGATTCCGAGCGCCACCCCGGACCTCGGTTCCGACCGCCACCCCGGACCTCGGTTCCGACCGCCAGCCCGGACCTTGGTTCCGACCGCCAGCCCGGACCTTGGTCCCGACCGCCGCCCCGGACCTTGGTCCCGACCGCCGCCCCGGACCTTGGTCCCGACCGCCGCCCCGGACCTTGGTCCCGACCGCCGCCCCGGACCTTGGTCCCGACCGCCGCCCCGGACCTTGGTTCCGACCGCCACGCCGGACCTTGGTCCCGACCGCCACCCCGGACCTTGGTCCCGACCGCCACCCCGGACCTTGGTCCCGACCGCCGCCCCGGACCTTGGTCCCGACCGCCACCCCGGACCTTGGTCCCAACCGCCGCCCCGGACCTTGGTCCCGACCGCCGCCCCGGACCTTGGTTCCGACCGCCGCCCCGGACCTTGGTTCCGACCGCCGCCCCGGACCTTGGTTCCGACCGCCGCCCCGGACCTTGGTTCCGACCGCCGCCCCGGACCTTGGTTCCGACCGCAGCCCCGGACCTTGGTTCCGACCGCCGCCTCGGACCTTGGTTCCGACCGCCGCCCCGGACCTTGGTTCCGACCGCCGCCCCGGACCTTGGTTCCGACCGCCGCCCCGGACCTTGGTTCCGACCGCCGCCCCGGACCTTGGTTCCGACCGCCGCCCCGGACCTTGGTTCCGACCGCCGCCCCGGACCTTGGTTCCGACCGCCGCCCCGGACCTTGATTCCGACCGCCGCCCCGGACCTTGGTTCCGACCGCCGCCCCGGACCTTGGTTCCGACCGCCGCCCCGCACCTTGGTTCCGACCGCCGCCCCGCACCTTGGTTCCGACCGACGCCCCGGACCTGGGTTCCGACCGCCGCCCCGGACCTTGGTCCCGACCGCCGCCCCGGACCTTGGTCCCGACCGCCGCCCCGGACCTTGGTCCCGACCGCCGCCCCGGACCTTGGTCCCGACCGCCGCCCCGGACCTTGGTCCCGACCGCCGCCCCGGACCTTGGTCCCGACCGCCTCCCCGTACCTTGGTCCCGACCGCCACCCCGGACCTTGGTCCCGACCGCCACCCCGGACCTTGGTCCCGACCGCCACCCCGGACCTTGGTCCCGACCGCCACCCCGGACCTTGGTCCCGACCGCCACCCCGGACCTTGGTCCCGACCGCCACCCCGGACCTTGGTCCCGACCGCCACCCCGGACCTTGGTCCCGAATGCCAGCCCGGACCTTGGTACCGACCGCCACCCCGGACCTTGGTTCTGACCGCCACCTCCACCTTTGTTCCGACCGCCACCCAGGACCTTGGTTCCGATCGCCACCCCGGACCTTGGTCCCGACCGCCACCCCGGACCTTGGTCCCGACCGCCACCCCGGACCTTGGTCCCGACCGCCACCCCGGACCTTGGTCCCGACCGCCACCCCGGACCTTGGTCCCGAATGCCAGCCCGGACCTTGGTACCGACCGCCACCCCGGACCTTGGTTCTGACCGCCACCTCCACCTTTGTTCCGACCGCCACCCAGGACCTTGGTTCCGATCGCCACCCAGGACCTTGGTTCCGACCGCCACCCAGGACCTTGGTTCCGACCGCCACCCCGGACCTTGGTTCCGACCGGCACCCCGGACCTTGGTTCCGTCCAGCACCTCGGACCTTGGCTCAGAACGCTACCCCATACCTTGATTCCGAGCGCCACCCCGGACCTTGGTCCCGACCGCCGCCCCGCACCTTGGTTCCGACCGCCGCCCCGGACCTTGGTTCCGACCGCCGCCCCGGACCTTGGTTCCGACCGCCGCCCCGGACCTTGGTTCCGACCGCCGCCCCGGACCTTGGTTCCGACCGCCGCCCCGGACCTTGGTTCCGACCGCCGCCCCGGACCTTGGTTCCGACCGCCGCCCCGGACCTTGGTTCCGACCGCCGCCCCGGACCTTGGTTCCGACCGCCGCCCCGGACCTTGGTTCCGACCGCCGCCCCGGACCTTGGTTCCGACCGCCGCCCCGGACCTTGGTTCCGACCGCCGCCCCGGACCTTGGTTCCGACCGCCGCCCCGGACCTTGATTCCGACCGCCGCCCCGGACCTTGGTTCCGACCGCCGCCCCGGACCTTGGTTCCGAC
This sequence comes from Mustelus asterias, assembly GCF_964213995.1. Taxonomy (NCBI): domain Eukaryota; kingdom Metazoa; phylum Chordata; class Chondrichthyes; order Carcharhiniformes; family Triakidae; genus Mustelus; species Mustelus asterias. The sequence goes on along the minus strand of NW_027591366.1, from coordinate 59,496 downwards.
CGCCGCCCCGCACCTTGGTTCCGACCGCCGCCCCGCACCTTGGTTCCGACCGCCGCCCCGGACCTGGGTTCCGACCGCCGCCCCGGACCTTGGTCCCGACCGCCGCCCCGGACCTTGGTCCCGACCGCCGCCCCGGACCTTGGTCCCGACCGCCACCCCGGACCTTGGTCCCGAATGCCAGCCCGGACCTTGGTACCGACCGCCACCCCGGACCTTGGTTCTGACCGCCACCTCCACCTTTGTTCCGACCGCCACCCAGGACCTTGGTTCCGATCGCCACCCAGGACCTTGGTTCCGACCGCCACCCAGGACCTTGGTTCCGACCGCCACCCCGGACCTTGGTTCCGACCGGCACCCCGGACCTTGGTTCCGTCCAGCACCTCGGACCTTGGCTCAGAACGCTACCCCATACCTTGATTCCGAGCGCCACCCCGGACCTCGGTTCCGACCGCCACCCCGGACCTCGGTTCCGACCGCCAGCCCGGACCTTGGTTCCGACCGCCAGCCCGGACCTTGGTCCCGACCGCCACCCCGGACCTTGGTCCCGACCGCCGCCCCGGACCTTGGTCCCGACCGCCGCCCCGGACCTTGGTCCCGACCGCCGCCCCGGACCTTGGTCCCGACCGCCGCCCCGGACCTTGGTTCCGACCGCCGCCCCGGACCTTGGTTCCGACCGCCGCCCCGGACCTTGGTTCCGACCGCCGCCCCGGACCTTGGTTCCGACCGCCGCCCCGGACCTTGGTTCCGACCGCCGCCCCGGACCTTGGTTCCGACCGCCGCCCCGGACCTTGGTTCCGACCGCCGCCCCGGACCTTGGTTCCGACCGCCGCCCCGGACCTTGGTTCCGACCGCCGCCCCGGACCTTGGTTCCGACCGCCGCCCCGGACCTTGGTTCCGACCGCCGCCCCGGACCTTGGTTCCGACCGCCGCCCCGGACCTTGGTTCCGACCGCCGCCCCGGACCTTGATTCCGACCGCCGCCCCGGACCTTGGTTCCGACCGCCGCCCCGGACCTTGGTTCCGACCGCCGCCCCGCACCTTGGTTCCGACCGCCGCCCCGCACCTTGGTTCCGACCGCCGCCCCGGACCTGGGTTCCGACCGCCGCCCCGGACCTTGGTCCCGACCGCCGCCCCGGACCTTGGTCCCGACCGCCGCCCCGGACCTTGGTCCCGACCGCCGCCCCGGACCTTGGTCCCGACCGCCGCCCCGGACCTTGGTCCCGACCGCCGCCCCGGACCTTGGTCCCGACCGCCTCCCCGGACCTTGGTCCCGACCGCCACCCCGGACCTTGGTCCCGACCGCCACCCCGGACCTTGGTCCCGACCGCCACCCCGGACCTTGGTCCCGACCGCCACCCCGGACCTTGGTCCCGACCGCCACCCCGGACCTTGGTCCCGACCGCCACCCCGGACCTTGGTCCCGACCGCCACCCCGGACCTTGGTCCCGAATGCCAGCCCGGACCTTGGTACCGACCGCCACCCCGGACCTTGGTTCTGACCGCCACCTCCACCTTTGTTCCGACCGCCACCCAGGACCTTGGTTCCGATCGCCACCCCGGACCTTGGTCCCGACCGCCACCCCGGACCTTGGTCCCGACCGCCACCCCGGACCTTGGTCCCGACCGCCACCCCGGACCTTGGTCCCGACCGCCGCCCCGGACCTTGGTCCCGACCGCTGCCCCGGACCTTGGTCCCGACCGCCGCCCCGGACCTTGGTTCCGACCGCCGCCCCGGACCTTGGTTCCGACCGCCGCCCCGGACCTTGGTTCCGACCGCCGCCCCGGACCTTGGTTCCGACCGCCGCCCCGGACCTTGGTTCCGACCGCCGCCCCGGACCTTGGTTCCGACCGCCGCCCCGGACCTTGGTTCCGACCGCCGCCCCGGACCTTGGTTCCGACCGCCGCCCCGGACCTTGGTTCCGACCGCCGCCCCGGACCTTGATTCCAACCGCCGCCCCGGACCTTGGTTCCGACCGCCGCCCCGGACCTTGGTTCCGACCGCCGCCCCGCACCTTGGTTCCGACCGCCGCCCCGCACCTTGGTTCCGACCGCCGCCCCGGACCTGGGTTCCGACCGCCGCCCCGGACCTTGGTCCCGACCGCCGCCCCGGACCTTGGTCCCGACCGCCGCCCCGGACCTTGGTCCCGACCGCCGCCCCGGACCTTGGTCCCGACCGCCGCCCCGGACCTTGGTCCCGACCGCCGCCCCGGACCTTGGTCCCGACCGCCTCCCCGTACCTTGTTCCCGACCGCCACCCCGGACCTTGGTCCCGACCGCCACCCCAGACCTTGGTCCCGACCGCCACCCCGGACCTTGGTCCCGACCGCCACCCCGGACCTTGGTCCCGACCGCCACCCCGGACCTTGGTCCCGACCGCCACCCCGGACCTTGGTCCCGACCGCCACCCCGGACCTTGGTCCCGAATGCCAGCCCGGACCTTGGTACCGACCGCCACCCCGGACCTTGGTTCTGACCGCCACCTCCACCTTTGTTCCGACCGCCACCCAGGACCTTGGTTCCGATCGCCACCCCGGACCTTGGTCCCGACCGCCACCCCGGACCTTGGTCCCGACCGCCACCCCGGACCTTGGTCCCGACCGCCACCCCGGACCTTGGTCCCGACCGCCACCCCGGACCTTGGTCCCGAATGCCAGCCCGGACCTTGGTACCGACCGCCACCCCGGACCGTGGTTCTGACCGCCACCTCCACCTTTGTTCCGAGCGCCACCCAGGACCTTGGTTCCGATCGCCACCCAGGACCTTGGTTCCGACCGCCACCCAGGACCTTGGTTCCGACCGCCACCCCGGACCTTGGTTCCGACCGGCACCCCGGACCTTGGTTCCGTCCAGCACCTCTCACCTTGGCTCAGAACGCTACCCCATACCTTGATTCCGAGCGCCACCCCGGACCTCGGTTCCGACCGCCACCCCGGACCTCGGTTCCGACCGCCAGCCCGGACCTTGGTTCCGACCGCCAGCCCGGACCTTGGTCCCGACCGCCACCCCGGACCTTGGTCCCGACCGCCGCCCCGGACCTTGGTCCCGACCGCCACCCCGGACCTTGGTCCCGACCGCCGCCCCGGACCTTGGTCCCGACCGCCGCCCCGGACCTTGGTTCCGACCGCCGCCCCGGACCTTGGTTCCGACCGCCGCCCCGGACCTTGGTTCCGACCGCCGCCCCGGACCTTGGTTCCGACCGCCGCCCCGGACCTTGGTTCCGACCGCCGCCCCGGACCTTGGTTCCGACCGCCGCCCCGGACCTTGGTTCCGACCGCCGCCCCGGACCTTGGTTCCGACCGCCGCCCCGGACCTTGGTTCCGACCGCCGCCCCGGACCTTGGTTCCGACCGCCGCCCCGGACCTTGGTTCCGACCGCCGCCCCGGACCTTGGTTCCGACCGCCGCCCCGGACCTTGGTTCCGACCGCCGCCCCGGACCTTGATTCCGACCGCCGCCCCGGACCTTGGTTCCGACCGCCACCCCGGACCTTGGTCCCGACCGCCACCCCGGACCTTGGTCCCGAATGCCAGCCCGGACCTTGGTACCGACCGCCACCCCGGACCGTGGTTCTGACCGCCACCTCCACCTTTGTTCCGACCGCCACCCAGGACCTTGGTTCCGATCGCCACCCAGGACCTTGGTTCCGACCGCCACCCAGGACCTTGGTTCCGACCGCCACCCCGGACCTTGGTTCCGACCGGCACCCCGGACCTTGGTTCCGTCCAGCACCTCTCACCTTGGCTCAGAACGCTACCCCATACCTTGATTCCGAGCGCCACCCCGGACCTCGGTTCCGACCGCCACCCCGGACCTCGGTTCCGACCGCCAGCCCGGACCTTGGTTCCGACCGCCAGCCCGGACCTTGGTCCCGACCGCCACCCCGGACCTTGGTCCCGACCGCCGCCCCGGACCTTGGTCCCGACCGCCACCCCGGACCTTGGTCCCGACCGCCGCCCCGGACCTTGGTCCCGACCGCCGCCCCGGACCTTGGTTCCGACCGCCGCCCCGGACCTTGGTTCCGACCGCCGCCCCGGACCTTGGTTCCGACCGCCGCCCCGGACCTTGGTTCCGACCGCCGCCCCGGACCTTGGTTCCGACCGCCGCCCCGGACCTTGGTTCCGACCGCCGCCCCGGACCTTGGTTCCGACCGCCGCCCCGGACCTTGGTTCCGACCGCCGCCCCGGACCTTGGTTCCGACCGCCGCCCCGGACCTTGGTTCCGACCGCCGCCCCGGACCTTGGTTCCGACCGCCGCCCCGGACCTTGGTTCCGACCGCCGCCCCGGACCTTGGTTCCGACCGCCGCCCCGGACCTTGATTCCGACCGCCGCCCCGGACCTTGGTTCCGACCGCCGCCCCGGACCTTGGTTCCGACCGCCGCCCCGCACCTTGGTTCCGACCGCCGCCCCGCACCTTGGTTCCGACCGCCGCCCCGGACCTGGGTCCCGACCGCCGCCCCGGACCTTGGTCCCGACCGCCGCCCCGGACCTTGGTCCCGACCGCCGCCCCGGACCTTGGTCCCGACCGCCATCCCGGACCTTGGTCCCGAATGCCAGCCCGGACCTTGGTACCGACCGCCACCCCGGACCTTGGTTCTGACCGCCACCTCCACCTTTGTTCCGACCGCCACCCAGGACCTTGGTTCCGATCGCCACCCAGGACCTTGGTTCCGACCGCCACCCAGGACCTTGGTTCCGACCGCCACCCCGGACCTTGGTTCCGACCGGCACCCCGGACCTTGGTTCCGTCCAGCACCTCGGACCTTGGCTCAGAACGCTACCCCATACCTTGAATCCGAGCGCCACCCCGGACCTCGGTTCCGACCGCCACCCCGGACCTCGGTTCCGACCGCCAGCCCGGACCTTGGTTCCGACCGCCAGCCCGGACCTTGGTCCCGACCGCCACCCCGGACCTTGGTCCCGACCGCCGCCCCGGACGTTGGTCCCGACCGCCACCCCGGACCTTGGTCCCGACCGCCGCCCCGGACCTTGGTCCCGACCGCCGCCCCGGACCTTGGTTCCGACTGCCGCCCCGGACCTTGGTTCCGACCGCCGCCCCGGACCTTGGTTCCGACCGCCGCCCCGGACCTTGGTTCCGACCGCCGCCCCGGACCTTGGTTCCGACCGCCGCCCCGGACCTTGGTTCCGACCGCCGCCCCGGACCTTGGTTCCGACCGCCGCCCCGGACCTTGGTTCCGACCGCCGCCCCGGACCTTGGTTCCGACCGCCGCCCCGGACCTTGGTTCCGACCGCCGCCCCGGACCTTGGTTCCGACCGCCGCCCCGGACCTTGGTTCCGACCGCCGCCCCGGACCTTGGTTCCGACCGCCGCCCCGGACCTTGATTCCGACCGCCGCCCCGGACCTTGGTTCCGACCGCCGCCCCGGACCTTGGTTCCGACCGCCGCCCCGCACCTTGGTTCCGACCGCCGCCCCGCACCTTGGTTCCGACCGCCGCCCCGGACCTGGGTTCCGACCGCCGCCCCGGACCTTGGTCCCGACCGCCGCCCCGGACCTTGGTCCCGACCGCCGCCCCGGACCTTGGTCCCGACCGCCGCCCCGGACCTTGGTCCCGACCGCCGCCCCGGACCTTGGTCCCGACCGCCTCCCCGGACCTTGGTCCCGACCGCCACCCCGGACCTTGGTTCTGACCGCCACCTCCACCTTTGTTCCGACCGCCACCCAGGACCTTGGTTCCGATCGCCACCCCGGACCTTGGTCCCGACCGCCACCCCGGACCTTGGTCCCGACCGCCACCCCGGACCTTGGTCCCGACCGCCACCCCGGACCTTGGTCCCGACCGCCACCCCGGACCTTGGTCCCGACCGCCGCCCCGGACCTTGGTCCCGACCGCCGCCCCGGACCTTGGTTCCGACCGCCGCCCCGGACCTTGGTTCCGACCGCCGCCCCGGACCTTGGTTCCGACCGCCGCCCCGGACCTTGGTTCCGACCGCCGCCCCGGACCTTGGTTCCGACCGCCGCCCCGGACCTTGGTTCCGACCGCCGCCCCGGACCTTGGTTCCGACCGCCGCCCCGGACCTTGGTTCCGACCGCCGCCCCGGACCTTGGTTCCGACCGCCGCCCCGGACCTTGATTCCGACCGCCGCCCCGGACCTTGGTTCCGACCGCCGCCCCGGACCTTGGTTCCGACCGCCGCCCCGCACCTTGGTTCCGACCGCCGCCCCGCACCTTGGTTCCGACCGCCGCCCCGGACCTGGGTTCCGACCGCCGCCCCGGACCTTGGTCCCGACCGCCGCCCCGGACCTTGGTCCCGACCGCCGCCCCGGACCTTGGTCCCGACCGCCGCCCCGGACCTTGGTCCCGACCGCCGCCCCGGACCTTGGTCCCGACCGCCACCCCGGACCTTGGTCCCGACCGCCACCCCGGACCTTGGTCCCGAATGCCAGCCCGGACCTTGGTACCGACCGCCACCCCGGACCTTGGTTCTGACCGCCACCTCCACCTTTGTTCCGACCGCCACCCAGGACCTTGGTTCCGATCGCCACCCCGGACCTTGGTCCCGACCGCCACCCCGGACCTTGGTCCCGACCGCCACCCCGGACCTTGGTCCCGACCGCCACCCCGGACCTTGGTCCCGACCGCCGCCCCGGACCTTGGTCCCGACCGCCGCCCCGGACCTTGGTCCCGACCGCCGCCCCGGACCTTGGTTCCGACCGCCGCCCCGGACCTTGGTTCCGACCGCCGCCCCGGACCTTGGTTCCGACCGCCGCCCCGGACCTTGGTTCCGACCGCCGCCCCGGACCTTGGTTCCGACCGCCGCCCCGGACCTTGGTTCCGACCGCCGCCCCGGACCTTGGTTCCGACCGCCGCCCCGGACCTTGGTTCCGACCGCCGCCCCGGACCTTGGTTCCGACCGCCGCCCCGGACCTTGATTCCGACCGCCGCCCCGGACCTTGGTTCCGACCGCCGCCCCGGACCTTGGTTCCGACCGCCGCCCCGCACCTTGGTTCCGACCGCCGCCCCGCACCTTGGTTCCGACCGCCGCCCCGGAGCTGGGTTCCGACCGCCGCCCCGGACCTTGGTCCCGACCGCCGCCCCGGACCTTGGTCCCGACCGCCGCCCCGGACCTTGGTCCCGACCGCCGCCCCGGACCTTGGTCCCGACCGCCGCCCCGGACCTTGGTCCCGACCGCCGCCCCCGACCTTGGTCCCGACCGCCTCCCCGTACCTTGGTCCCGACCGCCACCCCGGACCTTGGTCCCGACCGCCACCCCAGACCTTGGTCCCGACCGCCACCCCGGACCTTGGTCCCGACCGCCACCCCGGACCTTGGTCCCGACCGCCACCCCGGACCTTGGTCCCGACCGCCACCCCGGACCTTGGTCCCGACCGCCACCCCGGACCTTGGTCCCGAATGCCAGCCCGGACCTTGGTACCGACCGCCACCCCGGACCTTGGTTCTGACCGCCACCTCCACCTTTGTTCCGACCGCCACCCAGGACCTTGGTTCCGATCGCCACCCCGGACCTTGGTCCCGACCGCCACCCCGGACCTTGGTCCCGACCGCCACCCCGGACCTTGGTCCCGACCGCCACCCCGGACCTTGGTCCCGACCGCCACCCCGGACCTTGGTCCCGAATGCCAGCCCGGACCTTGGTACCGACCGCCACCCCGGACCGTGGTTCTGACCGCCACCTCCACCTTTGTTCCGACCGCCACCCAGGACCTTGGTTCCGATCGCCACCCAGGACCTTGGTTCCGACCGCCACCCAGGACCTTGGTTCCGACCGCCACCCCGGACCTTGGTTCCGACCGGCACCCCGGACCTTGGTTCCGTCCAGCACCTCGGACCTTGGCTCAGAACGCTACCCCATACCTTGATTCCGAGCGCCACCCCGGACCTCGGTTCCGACCGCCACCCCGGACCTCGGTTCCGACCGCCAGCCCGGACCTTGGTTCCGACCGCCAGCCCGGACCTTGGTCCCGACCGCCACCCCGGACCTTGGTCCCGACCGCCGCCCCGGACCTTGGTCCCGACCGCCACCCCGGACCTTGGTCCCGACCGCCGCCCCGGACCTTGGTCCCGACCGCCGCCCCGGACCTTGGTTCCGACCGCCGCCCCGGACCTTGGTTCCGACCGCCGCCCCGGACCTTGGTTCCGACCGCCGCCCCGGACCTTGGTTCCGACCGCCGCCCCGGACCTTGGTTCCGACCGCCGCCCTGGACCTTGGTTCCGACCGCCGCCCCGGACCTTGGTTCCGACCGCCGCCCCGGACCTTGGTTCCGACCGCCGCCCCGGACCTTGGTTCCGACCGCCGCCCCGGACCTTGGTTCCGACCGCCGCCCCGGACCTTGGTTCCGACCGCCGCCCCGGACCTTGGTTCCGACCGCCGCCCCGGACCTTGGTTCCGACCGCCGCCCCGGACCTTGATTCCGACCGCCGCCCCGGACCTTGGTTCCGACCGCCGCCCCGGACCTTGGTTCCGACCGCCGCCCCGCACCTTGGTTCCGACCGCCGCCCCGCACCTTGGTCCTGACCGCCGCCCCGGACCTGGGTCCCGACCGCCGCCCCGGACCTTGGTCCCGACCGCCGCCCCGGACCTTGGTCCCGATCGCCGCCCCGGACCTTGGTCCCGACCGCCACCCCGGACCTTGGTCCCGAATGCCAGCCCGGACCTTGGTACCGACCGCCACCCCGGACCTTGGTTTGACCGCCACCTCCACCTTTGTTCCGACCGCCACCCAGGACCTTGGTTCCGATCGCCACCCAGGACCTTGGTTCCGACCGCCACCCAGGACCTTGGTTCCGACCGCCACCCCGGACCTTGGTTCCGACCGGCACCCCGGACCTTGGTTCCGTCCAGCACCTCGGACCTTGGCTCAGAACGCTACCCCATACCTTGATTCCGAGCGCCACCCCGGACCTCGGTTCCGACCGCCACCCCGGACCTCGGTTCCGACCGCCAGCCCGGACCTTGGTTCCGACCGCCAGCCCGGACCTTGGTCCCGACCGCCACCCCGGACCTTGGTCCCGACCGCCGCCCCGGACCTTGGTCCCGACCGCCACCCCGGACCTTGGTCCCGACCGCCGCCCCGGACCTTGGTCCCGACCGCCGCCCCGGACCTTGGTTCCGACCGCCGCCCCGGACCTTGGTTCCGACCGCCGCCCCGGACCTTGGTTCCGACCGCCGCCCCGGACCTTGGTTCCGACCGCCGCCCCGGACCTTGGTTCCGACCGCCGCCCCGGACCTTGGTTCCGACCGCCGCCCCGGACCTTGGTTCCGACCGCCGCCCCGGACCTTGGTTCCGACCGCCGCCCCGGACCTTGGTTCCGACCGCCGCCCCGGACCTTGGTTCCGACCGCCGCCCCGGACCTTGATTCCGACCGCCGCCCCGGACCTTGGTTCCGACCGCCGCCCCGGACCTTGGTTCCGACCGCCGCCCCGGACCTTGATTCCGACCGCCGCCCCGGACCTTGGTTCCGACCGCCGCCCCGGACCTTGGTTCCGACCGCCGCCCCGCACCTTGGTTCCGACCGCCGCCCCGCACCTTGGTTCCGACCGCCGCCCCGGACCTGGGTTCCGACCGCCGCCCCGGACCTTGGTCCCGACCGCCGCCCCGGACCTTGGTCCCGACCGCCGCCCCGGACCTTGGTCCCGACCGCCGCCCCGGACCTTGGTCCCGACCGCCGCCCCGGACCTTGGTCCCGACCGCCGCCCCGGACCTTGGTCCCGACCGCCTCCCCGGACCTTGGTCCCGACCGCCACCCCGGACCTTGGTCCCGAATGCCAGCCCGGACCTTGGTACCGACCGCCACCCCGGACCTTGGTTCTGACCGCCACCTCCACCTTTGTTCCGACCGCCACCCAGGACCTTGGTTCCGATCGCCACCCCGGACCTTGGTCCCGACCGCCACCCCGGACCTTGGTCCCGACCGCCACCCCGGACCTTGGTCCCGACCGCCACCCCGGACCTTGGTCCCGACCGCCACCCCGGACCTTGGTCCCGACCGCCGCCCCGGACCTTGGTCCCGACCGCCGCCCCGGACCTTGGTTCCGACCGCCGCCCCGGACCTTGGTTCCGACCGCCGCCCCGGACCTTGGTTCCGACCGCCGCCCCGGACCTTGGTTCCGACCGCCGCCCCGGACCTTGGTTCCGACCGCCGCCCCGGACCTTGGTTCCGACCGCCGCCCCGGACCTTGGTTCCGACCGCCGCCCCGGACCTTGGTTCCGACCGCCGCCCCGGACCTTGGTTCCGACCGCCGCCCCGGACCTTGATTCCGACCGCCGCCCCGGACCTTGGTTCCGACCGCCGCCCCGGACCTTGGTTCCGACCGCCGCCCCGCACCTTGGTTCCGACTGCCGCCCCGCACCTTGGTTCCGACCGCCGCCCCGGACCTGGGTTCCGACCGCCGTCCCGGACCTTGGTCCCGACCGCCGCCCCGGACCTTGGTCCCGACCGCCGCCCCGGACCTTGGTCCTGACCGCCGCCCCGGACCTTGGTCCCGACCGCCGCCCCGGACCTTGGTCCCGACCGCCGCCCCGGACCTTGGTCCCGACCGCCTCCCCGTACCTTGGTCCCGACCGCCACCCCGGACCTTGGTCCCGACCGCCACCCCGGACCTTGGTCCCGACCGCCACCCCGGACCTTGGTCCCGACCGCCACCCCGGACCTTGGTCCCGACCGCCACCCCGGACCTTGGTCCCGACCGCCACCCCGGACCTTGGTCCCGAATGCCAGCCCGGACCTTGGTACCGACCGCCACCCCGGACCTTGGTTCTGACCGCCACCTCCACCTTTGTTCCGACCGCCACCCAGGACCTTGGTTCCGATCGCCACCCCGGACCTTGGTCCCGACCGCCACCCCGGACCTTGGTCCCGACCGCCACCCCGGACCTTGGTCCCGACCGCCACCCCGGACCTTGGTCCCGACCGCCACCCCGGACCTTGGTCCCGAATGCCAGCCCGGACCTTGGTACCGACCGCCACCCCGGACCGTGGTTCTGACCGCCACCTCCACCTTTGTTCCGACCGCCACCCAGGACCTTGGTTCCGATCGCCACTCAGGACCTTGGTTCCGACCGCCACCCAGGACCTTGGTTCCGACCGCCACCCCGGACCTTGGTTCCGACCGGCACCCCGGACCTTGGTTCCGTCCAGCACCTCGGACCTTGGCTCAGAACGCTACCCCATACCTTGATTCCGAGCGCCACCCCGGACCTCGGTTCCGACCGCCACCCCGGACCTCGGTTCCGACCGCCAGCCCGGACCTTGGTTCCGACCGCCAGCCCGGACCTTGGTCCCGACCGCCACCCCGGACCTTGGTCCCGACCGCCGCCCCGGACCTTGGTCCCGACCGCCACCCCGGACCTTGGTCCCGACCGCCGCCCCGGACCTTGGTCCCGACCGCCGCCCCGGACCTTGGTTCCGACCGCCGCCCCGGACCTTGGTTCCGACCGCCGCCCCGGACCTTGGTTCCGACCGCCGCCCCGGACCTTGGTTCCGACCGCCGCCCCGGACCTTGGTTCCGACCGCCGCCCTGGACCTTGGTTCCGACCGCCGCCCCGGACCTTGGTTCCGACCGCCGCCCCGGACCTTGGTTCCGACCGCCGCCCCGGACCTTGGTTCCGACCGCCGCCCCGGACCTTGGTTCCGACCGCCGCCCCGGACCTTGGTTCCGACCGCCGCCCCGGACCTTGGTTCCGACCGCCGCCCCGGACCTTGGTTCCGACCGCCGCCCCGGACCTTGATTCCGACCGCCGCCCCGGACCTTGGTTCCGACCGCCGCCCCGGACCTTGGTTCCGACCGCCGCCCCGCACCTTGGTTCCGACCGCCGCCCCGCACCTTGGTTCTGACCGCCGCCCCGGACCTGGGTCCCGACCGCCGCCCCGGACCTTGGTCCCGACCGCCGCCCCGGACCTTGGTCCCGATCGCCGCCCCGGACCTTGGTCCCGACCGCCACCCCGGACCTTGGTCCCGAATGCCAGCCCGGACCTTGGTACCGACCGCCACCCCGGACCTTGGTTTGACCGCCACCTCCACCTTTGTTCCGACCGCCACCCAGGACCTTGGTTCCGATCGCCACCCAGGACCTTGGTTCCGACCGCCACCCAGGACCTTGGTTCCGACCGCCACCCCGGACCTTGGTTCCGACCGGCACCCCGGACCTTGGTTCCGTCCAGCACCTCGGACCTTGGCTCAGAACGCTACCCCATACCTTGATTCCGAGCGCCACCCCGGACCTCGGTTCCGACCGCCACCCCGGACCTCGGTTCCGACCGCCAGCCCGGACCTTGGTTCCGACCGCCAGCCCGGACCTTGGTCCCGACCGCCACCCCGGACCTTGGTCCCGACCGCCGCCCCGGACCTTGGTCCCGACCGCCACCCCGGACCTTGGTCCCGACCGCCGCCCCGGACCTTGGTCCCGACCGCCGCCCCGGACCTTGGTTCCGACCGCCGCCCCGGACCTTGGTTCCGACCGCCGCCCCGGACCTTGGTTCCGACCGCCGCCCCGGACCTTGGTTCCGACCGCCGCCCCGGACCTTGGTTCCGACCGCCGCCCCGGACCTTGGTTCCGACCGCCGCCCCGGACCTTGGTTCCGACCGCCGCCCCGGACCTTGGTTCCGACCGCCGCCCCGGACCTTGGTTCCGACCGCCGCCCCGGACCTTGGTTCCGACCGCCGCCCCGGACCTTGATTCCGACCGCCGCCCCGGACCTTGGTTCCGACCGCCGCCCCGGACCTTGGTTCCGACCGCCGCCCCGGACCTTGATTCCGACCGCCGCCCCGGACCTTGGTTCCGACCGCCGCCCCGGACCTTGGTTCCGACCGCCGCCCCGCACCTTGGTTCCGACCGCCGCCCCGCACCTTGGTTCCGACCGCCGCCCCGGACCTGGGTTCCGACCGCCGCCCCGGACCTTGGTCCCGACCGCCGCCCCGGACCTTGGTCCCGACCGCCGCCCCGGACCTTGGTCCCGACCGCCGCCCCGGACCTTGGTCCCGACCGCCGCCCCGGACCTTGGTCCCGACCGCCGCCCCGGACCTTGGTCCCGACCGCCTCCCCGGACCTTGGTCCCGACCGCCACCCCGGACCTTGGTCCCGAATGCCAGCCCGGACCTTGGTACCGACCGCCACCCCGGACCTTGGTTCTGACCGCCACCTCCACCTTTGTTCCGACCGCCACCCAGGACCTTGGTTCCGATCGCCACCCCGGACCTTGGTCCCGACCGCCACCCCGGACCTTGGTCCCGACCGCCACCCCGGACCTTGGTCCCGACCGCCACCCCGGACCTTGGTCCCGACCGCCACCCCGGACCTTGGTCCCGACCGCCGCCCCGGACCTTGGTCCCGACCGCCGCCCCGGACCTTGGTTCCGACCGCCGCCCCGGACCTTGGTTCCGACCGCCGCCCCGGACCTTGGTTCCGACCGCCGCCCCGGACCTTGGTTCCGACCGCCGCCCCGGACCTTGGTTCCGACCGCCGCCCCGGACCTTGGTTCCGACCGCCGCCCCGGACCTTGGTTCCGACCGCCGCCCCGGACCTTGGTTCCGACCGCCGCCCCGGACCTTGGTTCCGACCGCCGCCCCGGACCTTGATTCCGACCGCCGCCCCGGACCTTGGTTCCGACCGCCGCCCCGGACCTTGGTTCCGACCGCCGCCCCGCACCTTGGTTCCGACCGCCGCCCCGCACCTTGGTTCCGACCGCCGCCCCGGACCTGGGTTCCGACCGCCGTCCCGGACCTTGGTCCCGACCGCCGCCCCGGACCTTGGTCCCGACCGCCGCCCCGGACCTTGGTCCTGACCGCCGCCCCGGACCTTGGTCCCGACCGCCGCCCCGGACCTTGGTCCCGACCGCCGCCCCGGACCTTGGTCCCGACCGCCTCCCCGTACCTTGGTCCCGACCGCCACCCCGGACCTTGGTCCCGACCGCCACCCCAGACCTTGGTCCCGACCGCCACCCCGGACCTTGGTCCCGACCGCCACCCCGGACCTTGGTCCCGACCGCCACCCCGGACCTTGGTCCCGACCGCCACCCCGGACCTTGGTCCCGACCGCCACCCCGGACCTTGGTCCCGAATGCCAGCCCGGACCTTGGTACCGACCGCCACCCCGGACCTTGGTTCTGACCGCCACCTCCACCTTTGTTCCGACCGCCACCCAGGACCTTGGTTCCGATCGCCACCCCGGACCTTGGTCCCGAATGCCAGCCCGGACCTTGGTACCGACCGCCACCCCGGACCTTGGTTCTGACCGCCACCTCCACCTTTGTTCCGACCGCCACCCAGGACCTTGGTTCCGATCGCCACCCCGGACCTTGGTCCCGACCGCCACCCCGGACCTTGGTCCCGACCGCCACCCCGGACCTTGGTCCCGACCGCCACCCCGGACCTTGGTCCCGACCGCCACCCCGGACCTTGGTCCCGAATGCCAGCCCGGACCTTGGTACCGACCGCCACCCCGGACCGTGGTTCTGACCGCCACCTCCACCTTTGTTCCGACCGCCACCCAGGACCTTGGTTCCGATCGCCACCCAGGACCTTGGTTCCGACCGCCACCCAGGACCTTGGTTCCGACCGGCACCCCGGACCTTGGTTCCGACCGGCACCCCGGACCTTGGTTCCGTCCAGCACCTCGGACCTTGGCTCAGAACGCTACCCCATATCTTGATTCCGAGCGCCACCCCGGACCTCGGTTCCGACCGCCACCCCGGACCTCGGTTCCGACCGCCAGCCCGGACCTTGGTTCCGACCGCCAGCCCGGACCTTGGTCCCGACCGCCACCCCGGACCTTGGTCCCGACCGCCGCCCCGGACCTTGGTCCCGACCGCCACCCCGGACCTTGGTCCCGACCGCCGCCCCGGACCTTGGTCCCGACCGCCGCCCCGGACCTTGGTTCCGACCGCCGCCCCGGACCTTGGTTCCGACCGCCGCCCCGGACCTTGGTTCCGACCGCCGCCCCGGACCTTGGTTCCGACCGCCGCCCCGGACCTTGGTTCCGACCGCCGCCCCGGACCTTGGTTCCGACCGCCGCCCCGGACCTTGGTTCCGACCGCCGCCCCGGACCTTGGTTCCGACCGCCGCCCCGGACCTTGGTTCCGACCGCCGCCCCGGACCTTGGTTCCGACCGCCGCCCCGGACCTTGGTTCCGACCGCCGCCCCGGACCTTGGTTCCGACCGCCGCCCCGGACCTTGGTTCCGACCGCCGCCCCGGACCTTGATTCCGACCGCCGCCCCGGACCTTGGTTCCGACCGCCGCCCCGGACCTTGGTTCCGACCGCCGCCCCGCACCTTGGTTCCGACCGCCGCCCCGCACCTTGGTTCCGACCGCCGCCCCGGACCTGGGTCCCGACCGCCGCCCCGGACCTTGGTCCCGACCGCCGCACCGGACCTTGGTCCCGACCGCCGCCCCGGACCTTGGTCCCGACCGCCACCCCGGACCTTGGTCCCGAATGCCAGCCCGGACCTTGGTACCGACCGCCACGCCGGACCTTGGTTCTGACCGCCACCTCCACCTTTGTTCCGACCGCCACCCAGGATCTTGGTTCCGATCGCCACCCAGGACCTTGGTTCCGACCGCCACCCAGGACCTTGGTTCCGACCGCCACCCCGGACCTTGGTTCCGACCGGCACCCCGGACCTTGGTTCCGTCCAGCACCTCGGACCTTGGCTCAGAACGCTACCCCATACCTTGATTCCGAGCGCCACCCCGGACCTCGGTTCCGACCGCCACCCCGGACCTCGGTTCCGACCGCCAGCCCGGACCTTGGTTCCGACCGCCAGCCCGGACCTTGGTCCCGACCGCCACCCCGGACCTTGGTCCCGACCGCCGCCCCGGACCTTGGTCCCGACCGCCACCCCGGACCTTGGTCCCGACCGCCGCCCCGGACCTTGGTCCCGACCGCCGCCCCGGACCTTGGTTCCGACCGCCGCCCCGGACCTTGGTTCCGACCGCCGCCCCGGACCTTGGTTCCGACCGCCGCCCCGGACCTTGGTTCCGACCGCCGCCCTGGACCTTGGTTCCGACCGCCGCCCCGGACCTTGGTTCCGACCGCCGCCCCGGACCTTGGTTCCGACCGCCGCCCCGGACCTTGGTTCCGACCGCCGCCCCGGACCTTGGTTCCGACCGCCGCCCCGGACCTTGGTTCCGACCGCCGCCCCGGACCTTGGTTCCGACCGCCGCCCCGGACCTTGGTTCCGACCGCCGCCCCGGACCTTGGTTCCGACCGCCGCCCCGGACCTTGATTCCGACCGCCGCCCCGGACCTTGGTTCCGACCGCCGCCCCGGACCTTGGTTCCGACCGCCGCCCCGCACCTTGGTTCCGACCGCCGCCCCGCACCTTGGTTCCGACCGCCGCCCCGGACCTGGGTTCCGACCGCCGCCCCGGACCTTGGTCCCGACCGCCGCCCCGGACCTTGGTCCCGACCGCCGCCCCGGACCTTGGTCCCGACCGCCGCCCCGGACCTTGGTCCCGACCGCCGCCCCGGACCTTGGTCCCGACCGCCGCCCCGGACCTTGGTCCCGACCGCCTCCCCGGACCTTGGTCCCGACCGCCACCCCGGACCTTGGTCCCGAATGCCAGCCCGGACCTTGGTACCGACCGCCACCCCGGACCTTGGTTCTGACCGCCACCTCCACCTTTGTTCCGACCGCCACCCAGGACCTTGGTCCCGATCGCCACCCCGGACCTTGGTCCCGACCGCCACCCCGGACCTTGGTCCCGACCGCCACCCCGGACCTTGGTCCCGACCGCCACCCCGGACCTTGGTCCCGACCGCCACCCCGGACCTTGGTCCCGACCGCCGCCCCGGACCTTGGTCCCGACCGCCGCCCCGGACCTTGGTTCCGACCGCCGCCCCGGACCTTGGTTCCGACCGCCGCCCCGGACCTTGGTTCCGACCGCCGCCCCGGACCTTGGTTCCGACCGCCGCCCCGGACCTTGGTTCCGACCGCCGCCCCGGACCTTGGTTCCGACCGCCGCCCCGGACCTTGGTTCCGACCGCCGCCCCGGACCTTGGTTCCGACCGCCGCCCCGGACCTTGGTTCCGACCGCCGCCCCGGACCTTGATTCCGACCGCCGCCCCGGACCTTGGTTCCGACCGCCGCCCCGGACCTTGGTTCCGACCGCCGCCCCGCACCTTGGTTCCGACCGCCGCCCCGCACCTTGGTTCCGACCGCCGCCCCGGACCTGGGTTCCGACCGCCGCCCCGGACCTTGGTCCCGACCGCCGCCCCGGACCTTGGTCCCGACCGCCGCCCCGGACCTTGGTCCCGACCGCCGCCCCGGACCTTGGTCCCGACCGCCGCCCCGGACCTTGGTCCCGACCGCCGCCCCGGACCTTGGTCCCGACCGCCTCCCCGGACCTTGGTCCCGACCGCCACCCCGGACCTTGGTCCCGAATGCCAGCCCGGACCTTGGTACCGACCGCCACCCCGGACCTTGGTTCTGACCGCCACCTCCACCTTTGTTCCGACCGCCACCCAGGACCTTGGTTCCGATCGCCACCCCGGACCTTGGTCCCGACCGCCACCCCGGACCTTGGTCCCGACCGCCAACCCGGACCTTGGTCCCGACCGCCACCCCGGACCTTGGTCCCGACCGCCACCCCGGACCTTGGTCCCGACCGCCGCCCCGGACCTTGGTCCCGACCGCCGCCCCGGACCTTGGTTCCGACCGCCGCCCCGGACCTTGGTTCCGACCGCCGCCCCGGACCTTGGTTCCGACCGCCGCCCCGGACCTTGGTTCCGACCGCCGCCCCGGACCTTGGTTCCGACCGCCGCCCCGGACCTTGGTTCCGACCGCCGCCCCGGACCTTGGTTCCGACCGCCGCCCCGGACCTTGGTTCCGACCGCCGCCCCGGACCTTGGTTCCGACCGCCGCCCCGGACCTTGATTCCGACCGCCGCCCCGGACCTTGGTTCCGACCGCCGCCCCGGACCTTGGTTCCGACCGCCGCCCCGCACCTTGGTTCCGACCGCCGCCCCGCACCTTGGTTCCGACCGCCGCCCCGGACCTGGGTTCCGACCGCCGCCCCGGACCTTGGTCCCGACCGCCGCCCCGGACCTTGGTCCCGACCGCCGCCCCGGACCTTGGTCCCGACCGCCGCCCCGGACCTTGGTCCCGACCGCCGCCCCGGACCTTGGTCCCGACCGCCGCCCCGGACCTTGGTCCCGACCGCCTCCCCGTACCTTGGTCCCGACCGCCACCCCGGACCTTGGTCCCGACCGCCACCCCAGACCTTGGTCCCGACCGCCACCCCGGACCTTGGTCCCGACCGCCACCCCGGACCTTGGTCCCGACCGCCACCCCGGACCTTGGTCCCGACCGCCACCCCGGACCTTGGTCCCGACCGCCACCCCGGACCTTGGTCCCGAATGCCAGCCCGGACCTTGGTACCGACCGCCACCCCGGACCTTGGTTCTGACCGCCACCTCCACCTTTGTTCCGACCGCCACCCAGGACCTTGGTTCCGATCGCCACCCCGGACCTTGGTCCCGACCGCCACCCCGGACCTTGGTCCCGACCGCCACCCCGGACCTTGGTCCCGACCGCCACCCCGGACCTTGATTCCGACCGCCGCCCCGGACCTTGGTTCCGACCGCCGCCCCGGACCTTGGTTCCGACCGCCGCCCCGCACCTTGGTTCCGACCGCCGCCCCGCACCTTGGTTCCGACCGCCGCCCCGGACCTGGGTCCCGACCGCCGCCCCGGACCTTGGTCCCGACCGCCGCACCGGACCTTGGTCCCGACCGCCGCCCCGGACCTTGGTCCCGACCGCCACCCCGGACCTTGGTCCCGAATGCCAGCCCGGACCTTGGTACCGACCGCCACGCCGGACCTTGGTTCTGACCGCCACCTCCACCTTTGTTCCGACCGCCACCCAGGACCTTGGTTCCGATCGCCACCCAGGACCTTGGTTCCGACCGCCACCCAGGACCTTGGTTCCGACCGCCACCCCGGACCTTGGTTCCGACCGGCACCCCGGACCTTGGTTCCGTCCAGCACCTCGGACCTTGGCTCAGAACGCTACCCCATACCTTGATTCCGAGCGCCACCCCGGACCTCGGTTCCGACCGCCACCCCGGACCTCGGTTCCGACCGCCAGCCCGGACCTTGGTTCCGACCGCCAGCCCGGACCTTGGTCCCGACCGCCACCCCGGACCTTGGTCCCGACCGCCGCCCCGGACCTTGGTCCCGACCGCCACCCCGGACCTTGGTCCCGACCGCCGCCCCGGACCTTGGTCCCGACCGCCGCCCCGGACCTTGGTTCCGACCGCCGCCCCGGACCTTGGTTCCGACCGCCGCCCCGGACCTTGGTTCCGACCGCCGCCCCGGACCTTGGTTCCGACCGCCGCCCTGGACCTTGGTTCCGACCGCCGCCCCGGACCTTGGTTCCGACCGCCGCCCCGGACCTTGGTTCCGACCGCCGCCCCGGACCTTGGTTCCGACCGCCGCCCCGGACCTTGGTTCCGACCGCCGCCCCGGACCTTGGTTCCGACCGCCGCCCCGGACCTTGGTTCCGACCGCCGCCCCGGACCTTGGTTCCGACCGCCGCCCCGGACCTTGGTTCCGACCGCCGCCCCGGACCTTGATTCCGACCGCCGCCCCGGACCTTGGTTCCGACCGCCGCCCCGGACCTTGGTTCCGACCGCCGCCCCGCACCTTGGTTCCGACCGCCGCCCCGCACCTTGGTTCCGACCGCCGCCCCGGACCTTGGTTCCGACCGCCGCCCCGGACCTTGGTCCCGACCGCCGCCCCGGACCTTGGTCCCGACCGCCGCCCCGGACCTTGGTCCCGACCGCCGCCCCGGACCTTGGTCCCGACCGCCGCCCCGGACCTTGGTCCCGACCGCCGCCCCGGACCTTGGTCCCGACCGCCTCCCCGGACCTTGGTCCCGACCGCCACCCCGGACCTTGGTCCCGAATGCCAGCCCGGACCTTGGTACCGACCGCCACCCCGGACCTTGGTTCTGACCGCCACCTCCACCTTTGTTCCGACCGCCACCCAGGACCTTGGTTCCGATCGCCACCCCGGACCTTGGTCCCGACCGCCACCCCGGACCCTTGGTCCCGACCGCCACCCCGGACCTTGGTCCCGACCGCCACCCCGGACCTTGGTCCCGACCGCCACCCCGGGACCTTGGTCCCGACCGCCGCCCCGGACCTTGGTCCCGACCGCCGCCCCGGACCTTGGTCCCGACCGCCGCCCCGGACCTTGGTTCCGACCGCCGCCCCGGACCTTGGTTCCGACCGCCGCCCCGGACCTTGGTTCCGACCGCCGCCCCGGACCTTGGTTCCGACCGCCGCCCCGGACCTTGGTTCCGACCGCCGCCCCGGACCTTGGTTCCGACCGCCGCCCCGGACCTTGGTTCCGACCGCCGCCCCGGACCTTGGTTCCGACCGCCGCCCCGGACCTTGGTTCCGACCGCCGCCCCGGACCTTGATTCCGACCGCCGCCCCGGACCTTGGTTCCGACCGCCGCCCCGGACCTTGGTTCCGACCGCCGCCCCGCACCTTGGTTCCGACCGCCGCCCCGCACCTTGGTTCCGACCGCCGCCCCGGACCTGGGTTCCGACCGCCGCCCCGGACCTTGGTCCCGACCGCCGCCCCGGACCTTGGTCCCGACCGCCGCCCCGGACCTTGGTCCCGACCGCCGCCCCGGACCTTGGTCCCGACCGCCGCCCCGGACCTTGGTCCCGACCGCCGCCCCGGACCTTGGTCCCGACCGCCTCCCCGGACCTTGGTCCCGACCGCCACCCCGGACCTTGGTCCCGAATGCCAGCCCGGACCTTGGTACCGACCGCCACCCCGGACCTTGGTTCTGACCGCCACCTCCACCTTTGTTCCGACCGCCACCCAGGACCTTGGTTCCGATCGCCACCCCGGACCTTGGTCCCGACCGCCACCCCGGACCTTGGTCCCGACCGCCACCCCGGACCTTGGTCCCGACCGCCACCCCGGACCTTGGTCCCGACCGCCACCCCGGACCTTGGTCCCGACCGCCGCCCCGGACCTTGGTCCCGACC
Source organism: Mustelus asterias (assembly GCF_964213995.1). Classification (NCBI taxonomy): domain Eukaryota; kingdom Metazoa; phylum Chordata; class Chondrichthyes; order Carcharhiniformes; family Triakidae; genus Mustelus; species Mustelus asterias. Next base: position 38,521 of record NW_027591366.1, on the reverse strand, counting down.
GCCGCCCCGGACCTTGGTTCCGACCGCCGCCCCGGACCTTGGTTCCGACCGCCGCCCCGGACCTTGGTTCCGACCGCCGCCCCGGACCTTGGTTCCGACCGCCGCCCCGGACCTTGGTTCCGACCGCCGCCCCGGACCTTGGTTCCGACCGCCGCCCCGGACCTTGGTTCCGACCGCCGCCCCGGACCTTGGTTCCGACCGCCGCCCCGGACCTTGGTTCCGACCGCCGCCCCGGACCTTGATTCCGACCGCCGCCCCGGACCTTGGTTCCGACCGCCGCCCCGGACCTTGGTTCCGACCGCCGCCCCGCACCTTGGTTCCGACCGCCGCCCCGCACCTTGGTTCCGACCGCCGCCCCGGACCTGGGTTCCGACCGCCGCCCCGGACCTTGGTCCCGACCGCCGCCCCGGACCTTGGTCCCGACCGCCGCCCCGGACCTTGGTCCCGACCGCCGCCCCGGACCTTGGTCCCGACCGCCGCCCCGGACCTTGGTCCCGACCGCCGCCCCGGACCTTGGTCCCGACCGCCTCCCCGTACCTTGGTCCCGACCGCCACCCCGGACCTTGGTCCCGACCGCCACCCCAGACCTTGGTCCCGACCGCCACCCCGGACCTTGGTCCCGACCGCCACCCCGGACCTTGGTCCCGACCGCCACCCCGGACCTTGGTCCCGACCGCCACCCCGGACCTTGGTCCCGACCGCCACCCCGGACCTTGGTCCCGAATGCCAGCCCGGACCTTGGTACCGACCGCCACCCCGGACCTTGGTTCTGACCGCCACCTCCACCTTTGTTCCGACCGCCACCCAGGACCTTGGTTCCGATCGCCACCCCGGACCTTGGTCCCGACCGCCACCCCGGACCTTGGTCCCGACCGCCACCCCGGACCTTGGTCCCGACCGCCACCCCGGACCTTGGTCCCGACCGCCACCCCGGACCTTGGTCCCGAATGCCAGCCCGGACCTTGGTACCGACCGCCACCCCGGACCTTGGTTCTGACCGCCACCTCCACCTTTGTTCCGACCGCCACCCAGGACCTTGGTTCCGATCGCCACCCAGGACCTTGGTTCCGACCGCCACCCAGGACCTTGGTTCCGACCGCCACCCCGGACCTTGGTTCCGACCGGCACCCCGGACCTTGGTTCCGTCCAGCACCTCGGACCTTGGCTCAGAACGCTACCCCATACCTTGATTCCGAGCGCCACCCCGGACCTCGGTTCCGACCGCCACCCCGGACCTCGGTTCCGACCGCCAGCCCGGACCTTGGTTCCGACCGCCAGCCCGGACCTTGGTCCCGACCGCCACCCCGGACCTTGGTCCCGACCGCCGCCCCGGACCTTGGTCCCGACCGCCACCCCGGACCTTGGTCCCGACCGCCGCCCCGGACCTTGGTCCCGACCGCCGCCCCGGACCTTGGTTCCGACCGCCGCCCCGGACCTTGGTTCCGACCGCCGCCCCGGACCTTGGTTCCGACCGCCGCCCCGGACCTTGGTTCCGACCGCCGCCCCGGACCTTGGTTCCGACCGCCGCCCCGGACCTTGGTTCCGACCGCCGCCCCGGACCTTGGTTCCGACCGCCGCCCCGGACCTTGGTTCCGACCGCCGCCCCGGACCTTGGTTCCGACCGCCGCCCCGGACCTTGGTTCCGACCGCCGCCCCGGACCTTGGTTCCGACCGCCGCCCCGGACCTTGGTTCCGACCGCCGCCCCGGACCTTGGTTCCGACCGCCGCCCCGGACCTTGGTTCCGACCGCCGCCCCGGACCTTGATTCCGACCGCCGCCCCGGACCTTGGTTCCGACCGCCGCCCCGGACCTTGGTTCCGACCGCCGCCCCGCACCTTGGTTCCGACCGCCGCCCCGCACCTTGGTTCCGACCGCCGCCCCGGACCTGGGTTCCGACCGCCGCCCCGGACCTTGGTCCCGACCGCCGCCCCGGACCTTGGTCCCGACCGCCGCCCCGGACCTTGGTCCCGACCGCCACCCCGGACCTTGGTCCCGAATGCCAGCCCGGACCTTGGTACCGACCGCCACCCCGGACCTTGGTTCTGACCGCCACCTCCACCTTTGTTCCGACCGCCACCCAGGACCTTGGTTCCGATCGCCACCCAGGACCTTGGTTCCGACCGCCACCCAGGACCTTGGTTCCGACCGCCACCCCGGACCTTGGTTCCGACCGGCACCCCGGACCTTGGTTCCGTCCAGCACCTCGGACCTTGGCTCAGAACGCTACCCCATACCTTGATTCCGAGCGCCACCCCGGACCTCGGTTCCGACCGCCACCCCGGACCTCGGTTCCGACCGCCGCCCCGGACCTTGATTCCGACCGCCGCCCCGGACCTTGGTTCCGACCGCCGCCCCGGACCTTGGTTCCGACCGCCGCCCCGCACCTTGGTTCCGACCGCCGCCCCGCACCTTGGTTCCGACCGCCGCCCCGGACCTGGGTTCCGACCGCCGCCCCGGACCTTGGTCCCGACCGCCGCCCCGGACCTTGGTCCCGACCGCCGCCCCGGACCTTGGTCCCGACCGCCGCCCCGGACCTTGGTCCCGACCGCCGCCCCGGACCTTGGTCCCGACCGCCGCCCCGGACCTTGGTCCCGACCGCCTCCCCGTACCTTGGTCCCGACCGCCACCCCGGACCTTGGTCCCGACCGCCACCCCAGACCTTGGTCCCGACCGCCACCCCGGACCTTGGTCCCGACCGCCACCCCGGACCTTGGTCCCGACCGCCACCCCGGACCTTGGTCCCGACCGCCACCCCGGACCTTGGTCCCGACCGCCACCCCGGACCTTGGTCCCGAATGCCAGCCCGGACCTTGGTACCGACCGCCACCCCGGACCTTGGTTCTGACCGCCACCTCCACCTTTGTTCCGACCGCCACCCAGGACCTTGGTTCCGATCGCCACCCCGGACCTTGGTCCCGACCGCCACCCCGGACCTTGGTCCCGACCGCCACCCCGGACCTTGGTCCCGACCGCCACCCCGGACCTTGGTCCCGACCGCCACCCCGGACCTTGGTCCCGAATGCCAGCCCGGACCTTGGTACCGACCGCCACCCCGGACCTTGGTTCTGACCGCCACCTCCACCTTTGTTCCGACCGCCACCCAGGACCTTGGTTCCGATCGCCACCCAGGACCTTGGTTCCGACCGCCACCCAGGACCTTGGTTCCGACCGCCACCCCGGACCTTGGTTCCGACCGGCACCCCGGACCTTGGTTCCGTCCAGCACCTCGGACCTTGGCTCAGAACGCTACCCCATACCTTGATTCCGAGCGCCACCCCGGACCTCGGTTCCGACCGCCACCCCGGACCTCGGTTCCGACCGCCAGCCCGGACCTTGGTTCCGACCGCCAGCCCGGACCTTGGTCCCGACCGCCACCCCGGACCTTGGTCCCGACCGCCGCCCCGGACCTTGGTCCCGACCGCCACCCCGGACCTTGGTCCCGACCGCCGCCCCGGACCTTGGTCCCGACCGCCGCCCCGGACCTTGGTTCCGACCGCCGCCCCGGACCTTGGTTCCGACCGCCGCCCCGGACCTTGGTTCCGACCGCCGCCCCGGACCTTGGTTCCGACCGCCGCCCCGGACCTTGGTTCCGACCGCCGCCCCGGACCTTGGTTCCGACCGCCGCCCCGGACCTTGGTTTCCGAACCGCCGCCCCCGGACCTTGGTTCCGACCGCCGCCCCGGACCTTGGCGACCGCCGCCCCGGACCTTGGTTCCGACCGCCGCCCCGGACCTTGGTTCCGACCGCCGCCCCGGACCTTGGTTCCGACCGCCGCCCCGGACCTTGGTTCCGACCGCCGCCCCGGACCTTGATTCCGACCGCCGCCCCGGACCTTGGTTCCGACCGCCGCCCCGGACCTTGGTTCCGACCGCCGCCCCGCACCTTGGTTCCGACCGCCGCCCCGCACCTTGGTTCCGACCGCCGCCCCGGACCTGGGTTCCGACCGCCGCCCCGGACCTTGGTCCCGACCGCCGCCCCGGACCTTGGTCCCGACCGCCGCCCCGGACCTTGGTCCCGACCGCCACCCCGGACCTTGGTCCCGAATGCCAGCCCGGACCTTGGTACCGACCGCCACCCCGGACCTTGGTTCTGACCGCCACCTCCACCTTTGTTCCGACCGCCACCCAGGACCTTGGTTCCGATCGCCACCCAGGACCTTGGTTCCGACCGCCACCCAGGACCTTGGTTCCGACCGCCACCCCGGACCTTGGTTCCGACCGGCACCCCAGACCTTGGTTCCGTCCAGCACCTCGGACCTTGGCTCAGAACGCTACCCCATACCTTGATTCCGAGCGCCACCCCGGACCTCAGTTCCGACCGCCACCCCGGACCTCGGTTCCGACCGCCAGCCCGGACCTTGGTTCCGACCGCCAGCCCGGACCTTGGTCCCGACCGCCACCCCGGACCTTGGTCCCGACCGCCGCCCCGGACCTTGGTCCCGACCGCCACCCCGGACCTTGGTCCCGACCGCCGCCCCGGACCTTGGTCCCGACCGCCGCCCCGGACCTTGGTTCCGACCGCCGCCTCGGACCTTGGCTCAGAACGCTACCCCATACCTTGATTCCGAGCGCCACCCCGGACCTCGGTTCCGACCGCCACCCCGGACCTCGGTTCCGACCGCCGCCCCGGACCTTGGTTCCGACCGCCGCCCCGGACCTTGGTTCCGACCGCCGCCCCGGACCTTGGTTCCGACCGCCGCCCCGGACCTTGGTTCCGACCGCCGCCCCGGACCTTGGTTCCGACCGCCGCCCCGGACCTTGGTTCCGACCGCCGCCCCAGACCTTGGTTCCGACCGCCGCCCCGGACCTTGGTTCCGACCGCCGCCCCGGACCTTGATTCCGACCGGGGCCCCGGACCTTGGTTCCGACCGCCGCCCCGGACCTTGGTTCCGACCGCCGCCCCGCACCTTGGTTCCGACCGCCGCCCCGCAACTTGGTTCCGACCGCCGCCCCGGACCTGGGTTCCGACCGCCGCCCCGGACCTTGGTCCCGACCGCCGCCCCGGACCTTGGTCCCGACCGCCGCCCCGGACCTTGGTCCCGACCGCCGCCCCGGACCTTGGTCCCGACCGCCGCCCCGGACCTTGGTCCCGACCGCCGCCCCGGACCTTGGTCCCGACCGCCTCCCCGGACCTTGGTCCCGACCGCCACCCCGGACCTTGGTCCCGAATGCCAGCCCGGACCTTGGTACCGACCGCCACCCCGGACCTTGGTTCTGACCGCCACCTCCACCTTTGTTCCGACCGCCACCCAGGACCTTGGTTCCGATCGCCACCCCGGACCTTGGTCCCAACCGCCACCCCGGACCTTGGTCCCGACCGCCACCCCGGACCTTGGTCCCGACCGCCACCCCGGACCTTGGTCCCGACCGCCACCCCGGACCTTGGTCCCGACCGCCGCCCCGGACCTTGGTCCCGACCGCCGCCCCGGACCTTGGTTCCGACCGCCGCCCCGGACCTTGGTTCCGACCGCCGCCCCGGACCTTGGTTCCGACCGCCGCCCCGGACCTTGGGTCCGACCGCCGCCCCGGACCTTGGTTCCGACCGCCGCCCCGGACCTTGGTTCCGACCGCCGCCCCGGACCTTGGTTCCGACCGCCGCCCCGGACCTTGGTTCCGACCGCCGCCCCGGACCTTGGTTCCGACCGCCGCCCCGGACCTTGATTCCGACCGCCGCCCCGGACCTTGGTTCCGACCGCCGCCCCGGACCTTGGTTCCGACCGCCGCCCCGCACCTTGGTTCCGACCGCCGCCCCGCACCTTGGTTCCGACCGCCGCCCCGGACCTTGGTCCCGACCGCCACCCCGGACCTTGGTCCCGACCGCCACCCGGACCTTGGTCCCGACCGCCACCCCGGACCTTGGTCCCGAATGCCAGCCCGGACCTTGGTACCGACCGCCACCCCGGACCTTGGGTTCTGACCGCCACCTCCACCTTTGTTCCGACCGCCACCCAGGACCTTGGTTCCGATCGCCACCCAGGACCTTGGTTCCGACCGCCACCCAGGACCTTGGTTCCGACCGCCACCCCGGACCTTGGTTCCGACCGGCACCCCGGACCTTGGTTCCGTCCAGCACCTCGGACCTTGGCTCAGAACGCTACCCCATACCTTGATTCCGAGCGCCACCCCGGACCTCGGTTCCGACCGCCACCCCGGACCTCGGTTCCGACCGCCAGCCCGGACCTTGGTTCCGACCGCCAGCCCGGACCTTGGTCCCGACCGCCACCCCGGACCTTGGTCCCGACCGCCGCCCCGGACCTTGGTCCCGACCGCCACCCCGGACCTTGGTCCCGACCGCCGCCCCGGACCTTGGTCCCGACCGCCGCCCCGGACCTTGGTTCCGACCGCCGCCCCGGACCTTGGTTCCGACCGCCGCCCCGGACCTTGGTTCCGACCGCCGCCCCGGACCTTGGTTCCGACCGCCGCCCCGGACCTTGGTTCCGACCGCCGCCCCGGACCTTGGTTCCGACCGCCGCCCCGGACCTTGGTTCCGACCGCCGCCCCGGACCTTGGTTCCGACCGCCGCCCCGGACCTTGGTTCCGACCGCCGCCCCGGACCTTGGTTCCGACCGCCGCCCCGGACCTTGGTTCCGACCGCCGCCCCGGACCTTGGTTCCGACCGCCGCCCCGGACCTTGGTTCCGACCGCCGCCCCGGACCTTGATTCCGACCGCCGCCCCGGACCTTGGTTCCGACCGCCGCCCCGGACCTTGGTTCCGACCGCCGCCCCGCACCTTGGTTCCGACCGCCGCCCCGCACCTTGGTTCCGACCGCCGCCCCGGACCTGGGTTCCGACCGCCGCCCCGGACCTTGGTCCCGACCGCCGCCCCGGACCTTGGTCCCGACCGCCGCCCCGGACCTTGGTCCCGACCGCCACCCCGGACCTTGGTCCCGAATGCCAGCCCGGACCTTGGTACCGACCGCCACCCCGGACCTTGGTTCTGACCGCCACCTCCACCTTTGTTCCGACCGCCACCCAGGACCTTGGTTCCGATCGCCACCCAGGACCTTGGTTCCGACCGCCACCCAGGACCTTGGTTCCGACCGCCACCCCGGACCTTGGTTCCGACCGGCACCCCGGACCTTGGTTCCGTCCAGCACCTCGGACCTTGGCTCAGAACGCTACCCCATACCTTGATTCCGAGCGCCACCCCGGACCTCGGTTCCGACCGCCACCCCGGACCTCGGTTCCGACCGCCGCCCCGGACCTTGATTCCGACCGCCGCCCCGGACCTTGGTTCCGACCGCCGCCCCGGACCTTGGTTCCGACCGCCGCCCCGCACCTTGGTTCCGACCGCCGCCCCGCACCTTGGTTCCGACCGCCGCCCCGGACCTGGGTTCCGACCGCCGCCCCGGACCTTGGTCCCGACCGCCGCCCCGGACCTTGGTCCCGACCGCCGCCCCGGACCTTGGTCCCGACCGCCGCCCCGGACCTTGGTCCCGACCGCCGCCCCGGACCTTGGTCCCGACCGCCGCCCCGGACCTTGGTCCCGACCGCCTCCCCGTACCTTGGTCCCGACCGCCACCCCGGACCTTGGTCCCGACCGCCACCCCAGACCTTGGTCCCGACCGCCACCCCGGACCTTGGTCCCGACCGCCACCCCGGACCTTGGTCCCGACCGCCACCCCGGACCTTGGTCCCGACCGCCACCCCGGACCTTGGTCCCGACCGCCACCCCGGACCTTGGTCCCGAATGCCAGCCCGGACCTTGGTACCGACCGCCACCCCGGACCTTGGTTCTGACCGCCACCTCCACCTTTGTTCCGACCGCCACCCAGGACCTTGGTTCCGATCGCCACCCCGGACCTTGGTCCCGACCGCCACCCCGGACCTTGGTCCCGACCGCCACCCCGGACCTTGGTCCCGACCGCCACCCCGGACCTTGGTCCCGACCGCCACCCCGGACCTTGGTCCCGAATGCCAGCCCGGACCTTGGTACCGACCGCCACCCCGGACCTTGGTTCTGACCGCCACCTCCACCTTTGTTCCGACCGCCACCCAGGACCTTGGTTCCGATCGCCACCCAGGACCTTGGTTCCGACCGCCACCCAGGACCTTGGTTCCGACCGCCACCCCGGACCTTGGTTCCGACCGGCACCCCGGACCTTGGTTCCGTCCAGCACCTCGGACCTTGGCTCAGAACGCTACCCCATACCTTGATTCCGAGCGCCACCCCGGACCTCGGTTCCGACCGCCACCCCGGACCTCGGTTCCGACCGCCAGCCCGGACCTCGGTTCCGACCGCCAGCCCGGACCTTGGTCCCGACCGCCACCCCGGACCTTGGTCCCGACCGCCGCCCCGGACCTTGGTCCCGACCGCCACCCCGGACCTTGGTTCCGACCGCCGCCCCGGACCTTGGTTCCGACCGCCGCCCCGGACCTTGGTTCCGACCGCCGCCCCGGACCTTGGTTCCGACCGCCGCCCCGGACCTTGGTTCCGACCGCCGCCCCGGACCTTGATTCCGACCGCCGCCCCGGACCTTGGTTCCGACCGCCGCCCCGGACCTTGGTTCCGACCGCCGCCCCGCACCTTGGTTCCGACCGCCGCCCCGCACCTTGGTTCCGACCGCCGCCCCGGACCTGGGTCCCGACCGCCGCCCCGGACCTTGGTCCCGACCGCCGCCCCGGACCTTGGTCCCGACCGCCGCCCCGGACCTTGTTCCCGACCGCCACCCCGGACCTTGGTCCCGAATGCCAGCCCGGACCTTGGTACCGACCGCCACCCCGGACCTTGGTTCTGACCGCCACCTCCACCTTTGTTCCGACCGCCACCCAGGACCTTGGTTCCGATCGCCACCCAGGACCTTGGTTCCGACCGCCACCCAGGACCTTGGTTCCGACCGCCACCCCGGACCTTGGTTCCGACCGGCACCCCGGACCTTGGTTCCGTCCAGCACCTCGGACCTTGGCTCAGAACGCTACCCCATACCTTGATTCCGAGCGCCACCCCGGACCTCGGTTCCGACCGCCACCCCGGACCTCGGTTCCGACCGCCAGCCCGGACCTTGGTTCCGACCGCCAGCCCGGACCTTGGTCCCGACCGCCACCCCGGACCTTGGTCCCGACCGCCGCCCCGGACCTTGGTCCCGACCGCCACCCCGGACCTTGGTCCCGACCGCCGCCCCGGACCTTGGTCCCGACCGCCGCCCCGGACCTTGGTTCCGACCGCCGCCCCGGACCTTGGTTCCGACCGCCGCCCCGGACCTTGGTTCCGACCGCCGCCCCGGACCTTGGTTCCGACCGCCGCCCCGGACCTTGGTTCCGACCGCCGCCCCGGACCTTGGTTCCGACCGCCGCCCCGGACCTTGGTTCCGACCGCCGCCCCGGACCTTGGTTCCGACCGCCGCCCCGAACCTTGGTTCCGACCGCCGCCCCGGACCTTGGTTCCGACCGCCGCCCCGGACCTTGGTTCCGACCGCCGCCCCGGACCTTGGTTCCGACCGCCGCCCCGGACGTTGGTTCCGACCGCCGCCCCGGACCTTGATTCCGACCGCCGCCCCGGACCTTGGTTCCGACCGCCGCCCCGGACCTTGGTTCCGACCGCCGCCCCGCACCTTGGTTCCGACCGCCGCCCCGCACCTTGGTTCCGACCGCCGCCCCGGACCTGGGTTCCGACCGCCGCCCCGGACCTTGGTCCCGACCGCCGCCCCGGACCTTGGTCCCGACCGCCGCCCCGGACCTTGGTCCCGACCGCCGCCCCGGACCTTGGTCCCGACCGCCGCCCCGGACCTTGGTCCCGACCGCCGCCCCGGACCTTGGTCCCGACCGCCTCCCCGGACCTTGGTCCCGACCGCCACCCCGGACCTTGGTCCCGAATGCCAGCCCGGACCTTGGTACCGACCGCCACCCCGGACCTTGGTTCTGGCCGCCACCTCCACCTTTGTTCCGACCGCCACCCAGGACCTTGGTTCCGATCGCCACCCCGGACCTTGGTCCCGACCGCCACCCCGGACCTTGGTCCCGACCGCCACCCCGGACCTTGGTCCCGACCGCCACCCCGGACCTTGGTCCCGACCGCCACCCCGGACCTTGGTCCCGACCGCTGCCCCGGACCTTGGTCCCGACCGCCGCCCCGGACCTTGGTTCCGACCGCCGCCCCGGACCTTGGTTCCGACCGCCGCCCCGGACCTTGGTTCCGACCGCCGCCCCGGACCTTGGTTCCGACCGCCGCCCCGGACCTTGGTTCCGACCGCCGCCCCGGACCTTGGTTCCGACCGCCGCCCCGGACCTTGGTTCCGACCGCCGCCCCGGACCTTGGTTCCGACCGCCGCCCCGGACCTTGGTTCCGACCGCCGCCCCGGACCTTGATTCCGACCGCCGCCCCGGACCTTGGTTCCGACCGCCGCCCCGGACCTTGGTTCCGACCGCCGCCCCGCACCTTGGTTCCGACCGCCGCCCCGCACCTTGGTTCCGACCGCCGCCCCGGACCTGGGTTCCGACCGCCGCCCCGGACCTTGGTCCCGACCGCCGCCCCGGACCTTAGTCCCGACCGCCGCCCCGGACCTTGGTCCCGACCGCCGCCCCGGACCTTGGTCCCGACCGCCGCCCCGGACCTTGGTCCCGACCGCCGCCCCGGACCTTGGTCCCGACCGCCTCCCCGTACCTTGGTCCCGACCGCCACCCCGGACCTTGGTCCCGACCGCCACCCCAGACCTTGGTCCCGACCGCCACCCCGGACCTTGGTCCCGACCGCCACCCCGGACCTTGGTCCCGACCGCCACCCCGGACCTTGGTCCCGACCGCCACCCCGGACCTTGGTCCCGACCGCCACCCCGGACCTTGGTCCCGAATGCCAGCCCGGACCTTGGTACCGACCGCCACCCCGGACCTTGGTTCTGACCGCCACCTCCACCTTTGTTCCGACCGCCGCCCAGGACCTTGGTTCCGATCGCCACCCCGGACCTTGGTCCCGACCGCCACCCCGGACCTTGGTCCCGACCGCCACCCCGGACCTTGGTCCCGACCGCCACCCCGGACCTTGGTCCCGACCGCCACCCCGGACCTTGGTCCCGAATGCCAGCCCGGACCTTGGTACCGACCGCCACCCCGGACCTTGGTTCTGACCGCCACCTCCACCTTTGTTCCGACCGCCACCCAGGACCTTGGTTCCGATCGCCACCCAGGACCTTGGTTCCGACCGCCACCCAGGACCTTGGTTCCGACCGCCACCCCGGACCTTGGTTCCGACCGGCACCCCGGACCTTGGTTCCGTCCAGCACCTCGGACCTTGGCTCAGAACGCTACCCCATACCTTGATTCCGAGCGCCACCCCGGACCTCGGTTCCGACCGCCACCCCGGACCTCGGTTCCGACCGCCAACCCGGACCTTGGTTCCGACCGCCAGCCCGGACCTTGGTCCCGACCGCCACCCCGGACCTTGGTCCCGACCGCCGCCCAGGACCTTGGTCCCGACCGCCACCCCGGACCTTGGTCCCGACCGCCGCCCCGGACCTTGGTCCCGACCGCCGCCCCGGACCTTGGTTCCGACCGCCGCCCCGGACCTTGGTTCCGAACGCCGCCCCGGACCTTGGTTCCGACCGCCGCCCCGGACCTTGGTTCCGACCGCCGCCCCGGACCTTGGTTCCGACCGCCGCCCCGGACCTTGGTTCCGACCGCCGCCCCGGACCTTGGTTCCGACCGCCGCCCCGGACCTTGGTTCCGACCGCCGCCCCGGACCTTGGTTCCGACCGCCGCCCCGGACCTTGGTTCCGACCGCCGCCCCGGACCTTGGTTCCGACCGCCGCCCCGGACCTTGGTTCCGACCGCCGCCCCGGACCTTGATTCCGACCGCCGCCCCGGACCTTGGTTCTGACCGCCGCCCCGGACCTTGGTTCCGACCGCCGCCCCGCACCTTGGTTCCGACCGCCGCCCCGCACCTTGGTTCCGACCGCCGCCCCGGACCTGGGTTCCGACCGCCGCCCCGGACCTTGGTCCCGACCGCCGCCCCGGACCTTGGTCCCGACCGCCGCCCCGGACCTTGGTCCCGACCGCCACCCCGGACCTTGGTCCCGAATGCCAGCCCGGACCTTGGTACCGACCGCCACCCCGGACCTTGGTTCTGACCGCCACCTCCACCTTTGTTCCGACCGCCACCCAGGACCTTGGTTCCGATCGCCACCCAGGACCTTGGTTCAGACCGCCACCCAGGACCTTGGTTCCGACCGCCAGCCCGGACCTTGGTCCCGACCGCCACCCCGGACCTTGGTCCCGACCGCCGCCCCGGACCTTGGTCCCGACCGCCACCCCGGACCTTGGTCCCGACCGCCGCCCCGGACCTTGGTCCCGACCGCCGCCCCGGACCTTGGTTCCGACCGCCGCCCCGGACCTTGGTTCCGACCGCCGCCCCGGACCTTGGTTCCGACCGCCGCCCCGGACCTTGGTTCTGACCGCCACCTCCACCTTTGTTCCGACCGCCACCCAGGACCTTGGTTCCGATCGCCACCCAGGACCTTGGTTCCGACCGCCACCCAGGACCTTGGTTCCGACCGCCACCCCGGACCTTGGTTCCGACCGGCACCCCGGACCTTGGTTCCGTCCAGCACCTCGGACCTTGGCTCAGAACGCTACCCCATACCTTGATTCCGAGCGCCACCCCGGACCTCGGTTCCGACCGCCACCCCGGACCTCGGTTCCGACCGCCAGCCCGGACCTTGGTTCCGACCGCCAGCCCGGACCTTGGTCCCGACCGCCACCCCGGACCTTGGTCCCGACCGCCGCCCCGGACCTTGGTCCCGACCGCCACCCCGGACCTTGGTCCCGACCGCCGCCCCGGACCTTGGTCCCGACCGCCGCCCCGGACCTTGGTTCCGACCGCCGCCCCAGACCTTGGTTCCGACCGCCGCCCCGGACCTTGGTTCCGACCGCCGCCCCGGACCTTGGTTCCGACCGCCGCCCCGGACCTTGGTTCCGACCGCCGCCCCGGACCTTGGTTCCGACCGCCGCCCCGGACCTTGGTTCCGACCGCCGCCCCGGACCTTGGTTCCGACCGCCGCCCCGAACCTTGGTTCCGACCGCCGCCCCGGACCTTGGTTCCGACCGCCGCCCCGGACCTTGGTTCCGACCGCCGCCCCGGACCTTGGTTCCGACCGCCGCCCCGGACGTTGGTTCCGACCGCCGCCCCGGACCTTGATTCCGACCGCCGCCCCGGACCTTGGTTCCGACCGCCGCCCCGGACCTTGGTTCCGACCGCCGCCCCGCACCTTGGTTCCGACCGCCGCCCCGCACCTTGGTTCCGACCGCCGCCCCGGACCTGGGTTCCGACCGCCGCCCCGGACCTTGGTCCCGACCGCCGCCCCGGACCTTGGTCCCGACCGCCGCCCCGGACCTTGGTCCCGACCGCCGCCCCGGACCTTGGTCCCGACCGCCGCCCCGGACCTTGGTCCCGACCGCCGCCCCGGACCTTGGTCCCGACCGCCTCCCCGGACCTTGGTCCCGACCGCCACCCCGGACCTTGGTCCCGAATGCCAGCCCGGACCTTGGTACCGACCGCCACCCCGGACCTTGGTTCTGACCGCCACCTCCACCTTTGTTCCGACCGCCACCCAGGACCTTGGTTCCGATCGCCACCCCGGACCTTGGTCCCGACCGCCACCCCGGACCTTGGTCCCGACCGCCACCCCGGACCTTGGTCCCGACCGCCACCCCGGACCTTGGTCCCGACCGCCACCCCGGACCTTGGTCCCGACCGCTGCCCCGGACCTTGGTCCCGACCGCCGCCCCGGACCTTGGTTCCGACCGCCGCCCTGGACCTTGGTTCCGACCGCCGCCCCGGACCTTGGTTCCGACCGCCGCCCCGGACCTTGGTTCCGACCGCCGCCCCGGACCTTGGTTCCGACCGCCGCCCCGGACCTTGGTTCCGACCGCCGCCCCGGACCTTGGTTCCGACCGCCGCCCCGGACCTTGGTTCCGACCGCCGCCCCGGACCTTGGTTCCGACCGCCGCCCCGGACCTTGATTCCGACCGCCGCCCCGGACCTTGGTTCCGACCGCCGCCCCGGACCTTGGTTCCGACCGCCGCCCCGCACCTTGGTTCCGACCGCCGCCCCGCACCTTGGTTCCGACCGCCGCCCCGGACCTGGGTTCCGACCGCCGCCCCGGACCTTGGTCCCGACCGCCGCCCCGGACCTTAGTCCCGACCGCCGCCCCGGACCTTGGTCCCGACCGCCGCCCCGGACCTTGGTCCCGACCGCCGCCCCGGACCTTGGTCCCGACCGCCGCCCCGGACCTTGGTCCCGACCGCCTCCCCGTACCTTGGTCCCGACCGCCACCCCGGACCTTGGTCCCGACCGCCACCCCAGACCTTGGTCCCGACCGCCACCCCGGACCTTGGTCCCGACCGCCACCCCGGACCTTGGTCCCGACCGCCACCCCGGACCTTGGTCCCGACCGCCACCCCGGACCTTGGTCCCGACCGCCACCCCGGACCTTGGTCCCGAATGCCAGCCCGGACCTTGGTACCGACCGCCACCCCGGACCTTGGTTCTGACCGCCACCTCCACCTTTGTTCCGACCGCCACCCAGGACCTTGGTTCCGATCGCCACCCCGGACCTTGGTCCCGACCGCCACCCCGGACCTTGGTCCCGACCGCCACCCCGGACCTTGGTCCCGACCGCCACCCCGGACCTTGGTCCCGACCGCCACCCCGGACCTTGGTCCCGAATGCCAGCCCGGACCTTGGTACCGACCGCCACCCCGGACCTTGGTTCTGACCGCCACCTCCACCTTTGTTCCGACCGCCACCCAGGACCTTGGTTCCGATCGCCACCCAGGACCTTGGTTCCGACCGCCACCCAGGACCTTGGTTCCGACCGCCACCCCGGACCTTGGTTCCGACCGGCACCCCGGACCTTGGTTCCGTCCAGCACCTCGGACCTTGGCTCAGAACGCTACCCCATACCTTGATTCCGAGCGCCACCCCGGACCTCGGTTCCGACCGCCACCCCGGACCTCGGTTCCGACCGCCAACCCGGACCTTGGTTCCGACCGCCAGCCCGGACCTTGGTCCCGACCGCCACCCCGGACCTTGGTCCCGACCGCCGCCCAGGACCTTGGTCCCGACCGCCACCCCGGACCTTGGTCCCGACCGCCGCCCCGGACCTTGGTCCCGACCGCCGCCCCGGACCTTGGTTCCGACCGCCGCCCCGGACCTTGGTTCCGAACGCCGCCCCGGACCTTGGTTCCGACCGCCGCCCCGGACCTTGGTTCCGACCGCCGCCCCGGACCTTGGTTCCGACCGCCGCCCCGGACCTTGGTTCCGACCGCCGCCCCGGACCTTGGTTCCGACCGCCGCCCCGGACCTTGGTTCCGACCGCCGCCCCGGACCTTGGTTCCGACCGCCGCCCCGGACCTTGGTTCCGACCGCCGCCCCGGACCTTGGTTCCGACCGCCGCCCCGGACCTTGGTTCCGACCGCCGCCCCGGACCTTGATTCCGACCGCCGCCCCGGACCTTGGTTCTGACCGCCGCCCCGGACCTTGGTTCCGACCGCCGCCCCGCACCTTGGTTCCGACCGCCGCCCCGCACCTTGGTTCCGACCGCCGCCCCGGACCTGGGTTCCGACCGCCGCCCCGGACCTTGGTCCCGACCGCCGCCCCGGACCTTGGTCCCGACCGCCGCCCCGGACCTTGGTCCCGACCGCCACCCCGGACCTTGGTCCCGAATGCCAGCCCGGACCTTGGTACCGACCGCCACCCCGGACCTTGGTTCTGACCGCCACCTCCACCTTTGTTCCGACCGCCACCCAGGACCTTGGTTCCGATCGCCACCCAGGACCTTGGTTCAGACCGCCACCCAGGACCTTGGTTCCGACCGCCAGCCCGGACCTTGGTCCCGACCGCCACCCCGGACCTTGGTCCCGACCGCCGCCCCGGACCTTGGTCCCGACCGCCACCCCGGACCTTGGTCCCGACCGCCGCCCCGGACCTTGGTCCCGACCGCCGCCCCGGACCTTGGTTCCGACCGCCGCCCCGGACCTTGGTTCCGACCGCCGCCCCGGACCTTGGTTCCGACCGCCGCCCCGGACCTTGGTTCCGACCGCCGCCCCGGACCTTGGTTCCGACCGCCGCCCCGGACCTTGGTTCCGACCGCCGCCCCGGACCTTGGTTCCGACCGCCGCCCCGGACCTTGGTTCCGACCGCCGCCCCGGACCTTGGTTCCGACCGCCGCCCCGGACCTTGGTTCCGACCGCCGCCCCGGACCTTGGTTCCGACCGCCGCCCCGGACCTTGGTTCCGACCGCCGCCCCGGACCTTGGTTCCGACCGCCGCCCCGGACCTTGATTCCGACCGCCGCCCCGGACCTTGGTTCCGACCGCCGCCCCGGACCTTGGTTCCGACCGCCGCCCCGCACCTTGGTTCCGACCGCCGCCCCGCACCTTGGTTCCGACCGCCGCCCCGGACCTGGGTTCCGACCGCCGCCCCGGACCTTGGTCCCGACCGCCGCCCCGGACCTTAGTCCCGACCGCCGCCCCGGACCTTGGTCCCGACCGCCACCCCGGACCTTGGTCCCGAATGCCAGCCCGGACCTTGGTACCGACCGCCACCCCGGACCTTGGTTCTGACCGCCACCTCCACCTTTGTTCCGACCGCCACCCAGGACCTTGGTTCCGATCGCCACCCAGGACCTTGGTTCCGACCGCCACCCAGGACCTTGGTTCCGACCGCCACCCCGGACCTTGGTTCCGACCGGCACCCCGGACCTTGGTTCCGTCCAGCACCTCGGACCTTGGCTCAGAACGCTACCCCATACCTTGATTCCGAGCGCCACCCCGGACCTCGGTTCCGACCGCCACCCCGGACCTCGGTTCCGACCGCCAGCCCGGACCTTGGTTCCGACCGCCAGCCCGGACCTTGGTCCCGACCGCCACCCCGGACCTTGGTCCCGACCGCCGCCCCGGACCTTGGTCCCGACCGCCACCCCGGACCTTGGTCCCGACCGCCGCCCCGGACCTTGGTCCCGACCGCCGCCCCGGACCTTGGTTCCGACCGCCGCCCCGGACCTTGGTTCCGAACGCCGCCCCGGACCTTGGTCCCGACCGCCGCCCCGGACCTTGGTCCCGACCGCCACCCCGGACCTTGGTCCCGAATGCCAGCCCGGACCTTGGTACCGACCGCCACCCCGGACCTTGGTTCTGACCGCCACCTCCACCTTTGTTCCGACCGCCACCCAGGACCTTGGTTCCGATCGCCACCCAGGACCTTGGTTCCGACCGCCACCCAGGACCTTGGTTCCGACCGCCACCCCGGACCTTGGTTCCGACCGGCACCCCGGACCTTGGTTCCGTCCAGCACCTCGGACCTTGGCTCAGAACGCTACCCCATACCTTGATTCCGAGCGCCACCCCGGACCTCGGTTCCGACCGCCACCCCGGACCTCGGTTCCGACCGCCGCCCCGGACCTTGATTCCGACCGCCGCCCCGGACCTTGGTTCCGACCGCCGCCCCGGACCTTGGTTCCGACCGCCGCCCCGCACCTTGGTTCCGACCGCCGCCCCGCACCTTGGTTCCGACCGCCGCCCCGGACCTGGGTTCCGACCGCCGCCCCGGACCTTGGTCCCGACCGCCGCCCCGGACCTTGGTCCCGACCGCCGCCCCGGACCTTGGTCCCGACCGCCGCCCCGGACCTTGGTCCCGACCGCCGCCCCGGACCTTGGTCCCGACCGCCGCCCCGGACCTTGGTCCCGACCGCCTCCCCGTACCTTGGTCCCGACCGCCACCCCGGACCTTGGTCCCGACCGCCACCCCAGACCTTGGTCCCGACCGCCACCCCGGACCTTGGTCCCGACCGCCACCCCGGACCTTGGTCCCGACCGCCACCCCGGACCTTGGTCCCGACCGCCACCCCGGACCTTGGTCCCGACCGCCACCCCGGACCTTGGTCCCGAATGCCAGCCCGGACCTTGGTACCGACCGCCACCCCGGACCTTGGTTCTGACCGCCACCTCCACCTTTGTTCCGACCGCCACCCAGGACCTTGGTTCCGATCGCCACCCCGGACCTTGGTCCCGACCGCCACCCCGGACCTTGGTCCCGACCGCCACCCCGGACCTTGGTCCCGACCGCCACCCCGGACCTTGGTCCCGACCGCCACCCCGGACCTTGGTCCCGAATGCCAGCCCGGACCTTGGTACCGACCGCCACCCCGGACCTTGGTTCTGACCGCCACCTCCACCTTTGTTCCGACCGCCACCCAGGACCTTGGTTCCGATCGCCACCCAGGACCTTGGTTCCGACCGCCACCCAGGACCTTGGTTCCGACCGCCACCCCGGACCTTGGTTCCGACCGGCACCCCGGACCTTGGTTCCGTCCAGCACCTCGGACCTTGGCTCAGAACGCTACCCCATACCTTGATTGCGAGCGCCACCCCGGACCTCGGTTCCGACCGCCACCCCGGACCTCGGTTCCGACCGCCAGCCCGGACCTCGGTTCCGACCGCCAGCCCGGACCTTGGTCCCGACCGCCACCCCGGACCTTGGTCCCGACCGCCGCCCCGGACCTTGGTCCCGACCGCCACCCCGGACCTTGGTTCCGACCGCCGCCCCGGACCTTGGTTCCGACCGCCGCCCCGGACCTTGGTTCCGACCGCCGCCCCGGACCTTGGTTCCGACCGCCGCCCCGGACCTTGGTTCCGACCGCCGCCCCGGACCTTGATTCCGACCGCCGCCCCGGACCTTGGTTCCGACCGCCGCCCCGGACCTTGGTTCCGACCGCCGCCCCGCACCTTGGTTCCGACCGCCGCCCCGCACCTTGGTTCCGACCGCCGCCCCGGACCTGGGTCCCGACCGCCGCCCCGGACCTTGGTCCCGACCGCCGCCCCGGACCTTGGTCCCGACCGCCGCCCCGGACCTTGTTCCCGACCGCCACCCCGGACCTTGGTCCCGAATGCCAGCCCGGACCTTGGTACCGACCGCCACCCCGGACCTTGGTTCTGACCGCCACCTCCACCTTTGTTCCGACCGCCACCCAGGACCTTGGTTCCGATCGCCACCCAGGACCTTGGTTCCGACCGCCACCCAGGACCTTGGTTCCGACCGCCACCCCGGACCTTGGTTCCGACCGGCACCCCGGACCTTGGTTCCGTCCAGCACCTCGGACCTTGGCTCAGAACGCTACCCCATACCTTGATTCCGAGCGCCACCCCGGACCTCGGTTCCGACCGCCACCCCGGACCTCGGTTCCGACCGCCAGCCCGGACCTTGGTTCCGACCGCCAGCCCGGACCTTGGTCCCGACCGCCACCCCGGACCTTGGTCCCGACCGCCGCCCCGGACCTTGGTCCCGACCGCCACCCCGGACCTTGGTCCCGACCGCCGCCCCGGACCTTGGTCCCGACCGCCGCCCCGGACCTTGGTTCCGACCGCCGCCCCGGACCTTGGTTCCGACCGCCGCCCCGGACCTTGGTTCCGACCGCCGCCCCGGACCTTGGTTCCGACCGCCGCCCCGGACCTTGGTTCCGACCGCCGCCCCGGACCTTGGTTCCGACCGCCGCCCCGGACCTTGGTTCCGACCGCCGCCCCGGACCTTGGTTCCGACCGCCGCCCCGAACCTTGGTTCCGACCGCCGCCCCGGACCTTGGTTCCGACCGCCGCCCCGGACCTTGGTTCCGACCGCCGCCCCGGACCTTGGTTCCGACCGCCGCCCCGGACGTTGGTTCCGACCGCCGCCCCGGACCTTGATTCCGACCGCCGCCCCGGACCTTGGTTCCGACCGCCGCCCCGGACCTTGGTTCCGACCGCCGCCCCGCACCTTGGTTCCGACCGCCGCCCCGCACCTTGGTTCCGACCGCCGCCCCGGACCTGGGTTCCGACCGCCGCCCCGGACCTTGGTCCCGACCGCCGCCCCGGACCTTGGTCCCGACCGCCGCCCCGGACCTTGGTCCCGACCGCCGCCCCGGACCTTGGTCCCGACCGCCGCCCCGGACCTTGGTCCCGACCGCCGCCCCGGACCTTGGTCCCGACCGCCTCCCCGGACCTTGGTCCCGACCGCCACCCCGGACCTTGGTCCCGAATGCCAGCCCGGACCTTGGTACCGACCGCCACCCCGGACCTTGGTTCTGACCGCCACCTCCACCTTTGTTCCGACCGCCACCCAGGACCTTGGTTCCGATCGCCACCCCGGACCTTGGTCCCGACCGCCACCCCGGACCTTGGTCCCGACCGCCACCCCGGACCTTGGTCCCGACCGCCACCCCGGACCTTGGTCCCGACCGCCACCCCGGACCTTGGTCCCGACCGCTGCCCCGGACCTTGGTCCCGACCGCCGCCCCGGACCTTGGTTCCGACCGCCGCCCCGGACCTTGGTTCCGACCGCCGCCCCGGACCTTGGTTCCGACCGCCGCCCCGGACCTTGGTTCCGACCGCCGCCCCGGACCTTGGTTCCGACCGCCGCCCCGGACCTTGGTTCCGACCGCCGCCCCGGACCTTGGTTCCGACCGCCGCCCCGGACCTTGGTCCGACCGCCGCCCCGGACCTTGGTTCCGACCGCCGCCCCGGACCTTGATTCCGACCGCCGCCCCGGACCTTGGTTCCGACCGCCGCCCCGGACCTTGGTTCCGACCGCCGCCCCGCACCTTGGTTCCGACCGCCGCCCCGCACCTTGGTTCCGACCGCCGCCCCGGACCTGGGTTCCGACCGCCGCCCCGGACCTTGGTCCCGACCGCCGCCCCGGACCTTAGTCCCGACCGCCGCCCCGGACCTTGGTCCCGACCGCCGCCCCGGACCTTGGTCCCGACCGCCGCCCCGGACCTTGGTCCCGACCGCCGCCCCGGACCTTGGTCCCGACCGCCTCCCCGTACCTTGGTCCCGACCGCCACCCCGGACCTTGGTCCCGACCGCCACCCCAGACCTGGTCCCGACCGCCACCCCGGACCTTGGTCCCGACCGCCACCCGGACCTTGGTCCCGACCGCCACCCCGGACCTTCTTGGTCCCGACCGCCACCCCGGACCTTGGTCCCGACCGCCACCCCGGACCTTGGTCCCGAATGCCAGCCCGGACCTTGGTACCGACCGCCACCCCGGACCTTGGTTCTGACCGCCACCTCCACCTTTGTTCCGACCGCCACCCAGGACCTTGGTTCCGATCGCCACCCCGGACCTTGGTCCCGACCGCCACCCCGGACCTTGGTCCCGACCGCCACCCCGGACCTTGGTCCCGACCGCCACCCCGGACCTTGGTCCCGACCGCCACCCCGGACCTTGGTCCCGAATGCCAGCCCGGACCTTGGTACCGACCGCCACCCCGGACCTTGGTTCTGACCGCCACCTCCACCTTTGTTCCGACCGCCACCCAGGACCTTGGTTCCGATCGCCACCCAGGACCTTGGTTCCGACCGCCACCCAGGACCTTGGTTCCGACCGCCACCCCGGACCTTGGTTCCGACCGGCACCCCGGACCTTGGTTCCGTCCAGCACCTCGGACCTTGGCTCAGAACGCTACCCCATACCTTGATTCCGAGCGCCACCCCGGACCTCGGTTCCGACCGCCACCCCGGACCTCGGTTCCGACCGCCAACCCGGACCTTGGTTCCGACCGCCAGCCCGGACCTTGGTCCCGACCGCCACCCCGGACCTTGGTCCCGACCGCCGCCCAGGACCTTGGTCCCGACCGCCACCCCGGACCTTGGTCCCGACCGCCGCCCCGGACCTTGGTCCCGACCGCCGCCCCGGACCTTGGTTCCGACCGCCGCCCCGGACCTTGGTTCCGAACGCCGCCCCGGACCTTGGTTCCGACCGCCGCCCCGGACCTTGGTTCCGACCGCCGCCCCGGACCTTGGTTCCGACCGCCGCCCCGGACCTTGGTTCCGACCGCCGCCCCGGACCTTGGTTCCGACCGCCGCCCCGGACCTTGGTTCCGACCGCCGCCCCGGACCTTGGTTCCGACCGCCGCCCCGGACCTTGGTTCCGACCGCCGCCCCGGACCTTGGTTCCGACCGCCGCCCCGGACCTTGGTTCCGACCGCCGCCCCGGACCTTGATTCCGACCGCCGCCCCGGACCTTGGTTCTGACCGCCGCCCCGGACCTTGGTTCCGACCGCCGCCCCGCACCTTGGTTCCGACCGCCGCCCCGCACCTTGGTTCCGACCGCCGCCCCGGACCTGGGTTCCGACCGCCGCCCCGGACCTTGGTCCCGACCGCCGCCCCGGACCTTGGTCCCGACCGCCGCCCCGGACCTTGGTCCCGACCGCCACCCCGGACCTTGGTCCCGAATGCCAGCCCGGACCTTGGTACCGACCGCCACCCCGGACCTTGGTTCTGACCGCCACCTCCACCTTTGTTCCGACCGCCACCCAGGACCTTGGTTCCGATCGCCACCCAGGACCTTGGTTCAGACCGCCACCCAGGACCTTGGTTCCGACCGCCAGCCCGGACCTTGGTCCCGACCGCCACCCCGGACCTTGGTCCCGACCGCCGCCCCGGACCTTGGTCCCGACCGCCACCCCGGACCTTGGTCCCGACCGCCGCCCCGGACCTTGGTCCCGACCGCCGCCCCGGACCTTGGTTCCGACCGCCGCCCCGGACCTTGGTTCCGACCGCCGCCCCGGACCTTGGTTCCGACCGCCGCCCCGGACCTTGGTTCCGACCGCCGCCCCGGACCTTGGTTCCGACCGCCGCCCCGGACCTTGGTTCCGACCGCCGCCCCGGACCTTGGTTCCGACCGCCGCCCCGGACCTTGGTTCCGACCGCCGCCCCGGACCTTGGTTCCGACCGCCGCCCCGGACCTTGGTTCCGACCGCCGCCCCGGACCTTGGTTCCGACCGCCGCCCCGGACCTTGGTTCCGACCGCCGCCCCGGACCTTGGTTCCGACCGCCGCCCCGGACCTTGATTCCGACCGCCGCCCCGGACCTTGGTTCCGACCGCCGCCCCGGACCTTGGTTCCGACCGCCGCCCCGCACCTTGGTTCCGACCGCCGCCCCGCACCTTGGTTCCGACCGCCGCCCCGGACCTGGGTTCCGACCGCCGCCCCGGACCTTGGTCCCGACCGCCGCCCCGGACCTTGGTCCCGACCGCCGCCCCGGACCTTGGTCCCGACCGCCACCCCGGACCTTGGTCCCGAATGCCAGCCCGGACCTTGGTACCGACCGCCACCCCGGACCTTGGTTCTGACCGCCACCTCCACCTTTGTTCCGACCGCCACCCAGGACCTTGGTTCCGATCGCCACCCAGGACCTTGGTTCCGACCGCCACCCAGGACCTTGGTTCCGACCGCCACCCCGGACCTTGGTTCCGACCGGCACCCCGGACCTTGGTTCCGTCCAGCACCTCGGACCTTGGCTCAGAACGCTACCCCATACCTTGATTCCGAGCGCCACCCCGGACCTCGGTTCCGACCGCCACCCCGGACCTCGGTTCCGACCGCCAGCCCGGACCTTGGTTCCGACCGCCAGCCCGGACCTTGGTCCCGACCGCCACCCCGGACCTTGGTCCCGACCGCCGCCCCGGACCTTGGTCCCGACCGCCGCCCCGGACCTTGGTCCCGACCGCCGCCCCGGACCTTGGTCCCGACCGCCGCCCCGGACCTTGGTTCCGACCGCCGCCCCGGACCTTGGTTCCGAACGCCGCCCCGGACCTTGGTTCCGACCGCCGCCCCGGACCTTGGTTCCGACCGCCGCCCCGGACCTTGGTTCCGACCGCCGCCCCGGACCTTGGTTCCGACCGCCGCCCCGGACCTTGGTTCCGACCGCCGCCCCGGACCTTGGTTCCGACCGCCGCCCCGGACCTTGGTTCCGACCGCCGCCCCGGACCTTGGTTCCGACCGCCGCCCCGGACCTTGGTTCAGACCGCCGCCCCGGACCTTGGTTCCGACCGCCGCCCCGGACCTTGGTTCCGACCGCCGCCCCAGACCTTGGTTCCGACCGCCGCCCCGGACCTTGGTTCCGACCGCCGCCCCGGACCTTGATTCCGACCGGGGCCCCGGACCTTGGTTCCGAATGCCAGCCCGGACCTTGGTACCGACCGCCACCCCGGACCTTGGTTCTGACCGCCACCTCCACCTTTGTTCCGACCGCCACCCAGGACCTTGGTTCCGATCGCCACCCAGGACCTTGGTTCCGACCGCCACCCAGGACCTTGGTTCCGACCGCCACCCCGGACCTTGGTTCCGACCGGCACCCCGGACCTTGGTTCCGTCCAGCACCTCGGACCTTGGCTCAGAACGCTACCCCATACCTTGATTCCGAGCGCCACCCCGGACCTCGGTTCCGACCGCCACCCCGGACCTCGGTTCCGACCGCCAGCCCGGACCTCGGTTCCGACCGCCAGCCCGGACCTTGGTCCCGACCGCCACCCCGGACCTTTGTCCCGACCGCCGCCCCGGACCTTGGTCCCGACCGCCACCCCGGACCTTGGTCCCGACCGCCGCCCCGGACCTTGGTCCCGACCGCCGCCCCGGACCTTGGTTCCGACCGCCGCCCCGGACCTTGGTTCCGACCGCCGCCCCGGACCTTGGTTCCGACCGCCGCCCCGGACCTTGGTTCCGACCGCCGCCCTGGACCTTGGTTCCGACCGCCGCCCCGGACCTTGGTTCCGACCGCCGCCCCGGACCTTGGTTCCGACCGCCGCCCCGGACCTTGGTTCCGACCGCCGCCCCGGACCTTGGTTCCGACCGCCGCCCCGGACCTTGGTTCCGACCGCCGCCCCGGACCTTGGTTCCGACCGCCGCCCCGGACCTTGGTTCCGACCGCCGCCCCGGACCTTGGTTCCGACCGCCGCCCCGGACCTTGATTCCGACCGCCGCCCCGGACCTTGGTTCCGACCGCCGCCCCGGACCTTGGTTCCGACCGCCGCCCCGCACCTTGGTTCCGACCGCCGCCCCGCACCTTGGTTCCGACCGCCGCCCCGGACCTGGGTTCCGACCGCCGCCCCGGACCTTGGTCCCGACCGCCGCCCCGGACCTTGGTTCCGACCGCCACCCCGGACCTTGGTCCCGACCGCCACCCCGGACCTTGGTCCCGACCGCCACCCCGGACCTTGGTCCCGACCGCCATCCCGGACCTTGGTCCCGAATGCCAGCCCGGACCTTGGTACCGACCGCCACCCCGGACCTTGGTTCTGACCGCCACCTCCACCTTTGTTCCGACCGCCACCCAGGACCTTGGTTCCGATCGCCACCCCGGACCTTGGTCCCGACCGCCACCCCGGACCTTGGTCCCGACCGCCACCCCGGACCTTGGTCCCGACCGCCACCCCGGACCTTGGTCCCGACCGCCACCCCGGACCTTGGTCCCGAATGCCAGCCCGGACCTTGGTACCGACCGCCACCCCGGACCTTGGTTCTGACCGCCACCTCCACCTTTGTTCCGACCGCCACCCAGGACCTTGGTTCCGATCGCCACCCAGGACCTTGGTTCCGACCGCCACCCAGGACCTTGGTTCCGACCGCCACCCCGGACCTTGGTTCCGACCGGCACCCCGGACCTTGGTTCCGTCCAGCACCTCGGACCTTGGCTCAGAACGCTACCCCATACCTTGATTCCGAGCGCCACCCCGGACCTCGGTTCCGACCGCCACCCCGGACCTCGGTTCCGGCCGCCAGCCCGGACCTCGGTTCCGACCGCCAGCCCGGACCTTGGTTCCGACCGCCACACCGGACGTTGGTTCCGAGCGCCACCCCGGACGTTGGTTCCGCGCGCCACCCCGGACGTTGGTTCCGACCGCCACCCCGGACGTTGGTTCCGACCGCCACCCCGGACGTTGGTTCCGACCGCCACCCCGGACCTTGTTTCCGACCGCCACCCCGGACCTTGTTTCCGACCGCCACCCCGGACCTTGTTTCCGACCGCCACCCCGGACCTTGGTTCCGACCGCCACGTCGGACCTTTGTTCCGAACGCGAACCCGGACTTTGGTTCCGCCCGCCACCCCGGATCTTGGTTCCGACCGCCATCCCGAACCTTGGATCGGACCGCCACCCCGATACTTGGTTCCGACCGCCACCCCGGACCTTGGTTCCGATCGCCACGCCGGACCGTGGTATCGACTGCCCCCCCGGATTTTGGTACCGACTGCCACCCCGGACCTTCGTTCTGACCACCACCTCGGACCTTGGTTCTGACCGCCACCTCCACCTTTGTTCCGACCGCCACCCCGGACCTTGGTTCCGACCGCCACCCAGGACCTTGGTTCCGACCGCCACCCCGGACCTTGGTTCCGACGGCACCCCGGATCTTGGTTCCGTCCACCACCTCGGACCTTGGCTCAGAACGGTACCCCGGACCTTGGTTCCAACCGCCACCCCGGACCTTGGTTCCGACCGCCACCCCGGACCTTGGTTCCGACCACCAGCCCAGACCTTGGTTCGACCGCCAGCTCGGACCTTGGTTTGGACCGCCACCCTGGGACGTTGGTTCCGACCGCCACCCCGGACCTTGGTTCCGACCGCCACGCCAGACATTGGTTCCGACCGCCACCTCGGTCATTGTTTCCGACCGCCACCCCGGACCTTGGTTCCGACCGCCACCCCGGACCTTGGTTCCGACCACCACTTCGGACCATGGTTCCGACCGCCACCACGGACCTTGGTCCCGACCGCCACCCCGGACCTTGGTTCCGACCGCCACCCCGGACCTTGGTTCCGACCGCCACCCCGGACCTTGGTTCCGACCGCCACCCCGGACCTTGGTTCCGAATGCCACCCGGGACCTTGGTTCCGACCGGCACCCCGGACCTTGGTTCCGACCGGCGCCCCGGACCTTGGTTCCAACTGCCCCCACGGACTTTGGTTCCCACCGCCGCCCCGGACCTTGGTCCCGACCGCCGCCCCGGACCTTGGTCCCGACCGCCGCCCCGGACCTTGGTCCCGACCGCCGCCCCGGACCTTGGTCCCGACCGCCGCCCCGGACCTTGGTCCCGACCGCCGCCCCGGACCTTGGTCCCGACCGCCGCCCCGGACCGTGGTCCCGACCGCCGCCCCGGACCTTGGTCCCGACCGCCGCCCCGGACCTTGGTCCCGACCGCCGCCCCGGACCTTGGTCCCGACCGCCGCCCCGGACCTTGGTCCCGACCGCCGCCCCGGACCTTGGTCCCGACCGCCGCCCCGGACCTTGGTCCCGACCGCCGCCCCGGACCTTGGTTCCGACCGCCGCCCCGGACCTTGGTTCCGACCGCCGCCCCGGACCTTGGTTCCGACCGCCGCCCCGGACCTTGGTTCCGACCGCCGCCCCGGACCTTGGATCCGACCGCCGCCCCGGACCTTGGTTCCGACCGCCGCCCCGGACCTTGGTTCCGACCGCCGCCCCGGACCTTGGTTCCGACCGCCGCCCCGGACCTTGGTTCCGACCGCCGCCCCGGACCTTGGTTCCGACCGCCGCCCCGGACCTTGGTTCCGACCGCCGCCCCGGACCTTGGTTCCGACCGCCGCCCCGGACCTTGGTTCCGACCGCCGCCCCGGACCTTGGTTCCGACCGCCGCTCCGGACCTTGGTTCCGACCGCCGCCCCGGACCTTGGTCCCGACCGCCGCCCCGGACCTTGGTTCCGACCGCCGCCCCGGACCTTGGTTCCGACCGCCGCCCCGGACCTTGGTTCCGACCGCCGCCCCGGACCTTGGTTCCGACCGCCGCCCCGGACCTTGGATCCGACCGCCGCCCCGGACCTTGGTTCCGACCGCCGCCCCGGACCTTGGTTCCGACCGCCGCCCCGGACCTTGGTTCCGACCGCCGCCCCGGACCTTGGTTCCGACCGCCGCCCCGGACCTTGGTTCCGACCGCCGCCCCGGACCTTGGTTCCGACCGCCGCCCCGGACCTTGGTTCCGACCGCCGCCCCGGACCTTGGTTCCGACCGCCGCCCCGGACCTTGGTTCCGACCGCCGCTCCGGACCTTGGTTCCGACCGCCGCCCCGGACCTTGGTCCCGACCGCCGCCCCGGACCTTGGTTCCGACCGCCGCCCCGGACCTTGGTTCCGACTGCCCCATCGGACCTTGGGATCTGACCGCCACCTCGGTCATTGTTTCCGACCGCCACCCCGGACCTTGGTTCCGACCGCCACCCCGGACCTTGGTTCCGACCACCACTTCGGACCATGGTTCCGACCGCCACCACGGACCTTGGTCCCGACCGCCGCCCCGGACCTTGGTCCCGACCGCCGCCCCGGACCTTGGTCCCGACCGCCGCCCCGGACCTTGGTCCCGACCGCCGCCCCGGACCTTGGTCCCGACCGCCGCCCCGGACCTTGGTCCCGACCGCCGCCCCGGACCTTGGTTCCGACCGCCGCCCCGGACCTTGGTTCCGACCGCCGCCCCGGACCTTGGTTCCGACCGCCGCCCCGGACCTTGGTTCCGACCGCCGCCCCGGACCTTGGATCCGACCGCCGCCCCGGACCTTGGTTCCGACCGCCGCCCCGGACCTTGGTTCCGACCGCCGCCCCGGACCTTGGTTCCGACCGCCGCCCCGGACCTTGGTTCCGACCGCCGCCCCGGACCTTGGTTCCGACCGCCGCCCCGGACCTTGGTTCCGACCGCCGCCCCGGACCTTGGTTCCGACCGCCGCCCCGGACCTTGGTTCCGACCGCCGCCCCGGACCTTGGTTCCGACCGCCGCTCCGGACCTTGGTTCCGACCGCCGCCCCGGACCTTGGTCCCGACCGCCGCCCCGGACCTTGGTTCCGACCGCCGCCCCGGACCTTGGTTCCGACCGCCGCCCCGGACCTTGGTTCCGACCGCCGCCCCGGACCTTGGTTCCGACCGCCGCCCCGGACCTTGGATCCGACCGCCGCCCCGGACCTTGGTTCCGACCGCCGCCCCGGACCTTGGTTCCGACCGCCGCCCCGGACCTTGGTTCCGACCGCCGCCCCGGACCTTGGTTCCGACCGCCGCCCCGGACCTTGGTTCCGACCGCCGCCCCGGACCTTGGTTCCGACCGCCGCCCCGGACCTTGGTTCCGACCGCCGCCCCGGACCTTGGTTCCGACCGCCGCCCCGGACCTTGGTTCCGACCGCCGCTCCGGACCTTGGTTCCGACCGCCGCCCCGGACCTTGGTCCCGACCGCCGCCCCGGACCTTGGTTCCGACCGCCGCCCCGGACCTTGGTTCTGACTGCCCCATCGGACCTTGGGATCTGACCGCCACCTCGGTCATTGTTTCCGACCGCCACCCCGGACCTTGGTTCCGACCGCCACCCCGGACCTTGGTTCCGACCACCACTTCGGACCATGGTTCCGACCGCCACCACGGACCTTGGTCCCGACCGCCACCCCGGACCTTGGTTCCGACCGCCACCCCGGACCTTGGTTCCGACCGCCACCCCGGACCTTGGTTCCGACCGCCACCCCGGACCTTGGTTCCGAATGCCACCCGGGACCTTGGTTCCGACCGGCACCCCGGACCTTGGTTCCGACCGGCGCCCCGGACCTTGGTTCCGACCACCACCCAGGAGCTCGGTTCCGAACGCCAACCCGGACCTTGGTTCCAACTGCCCCCACGGACTTTGGTTCCGACGCTACCCCGGACCTAGGTTCCGACCGCCACCCGGGACCTTGGTTCCGTCCGCCACACGGGACCTTGGTTCTGACTGCCACCCCGGACCTCGGTTCCGACCGCCACCCCGGACCTTGGTTCCGACCACCACCTCGGACTTTGGTTCCGACCACCTACTAGGACATTGGTTCTGACCGCCACCCCGGACCTTGGTTCCGACCGCCACCCGGACCTTGGTTCCGACCGCCACCCCGGACCTTGGTTCCGACCGCCACCCCGGACCTTGGGTTCTGACCGCCGCCCCGGACCTTGGTTCCGACCGCCGCCCCGGACCTTGGTTCCGACCGCCGCCCCGGACCTTGGTTCCGACCGCCGCCCCGGACCTTGGTTCCGACCGCCGCCCCGGACCTTGGTTCCGACCGCCGCCCCGGACCTTGGTTCCGACCGCCGCTCCGGACCTTGGTTCCGACCGCCGCCCCGGACCTTGGTCCCGACCGCCGCCCCGGACCTTGGTTCCGACCGCCGCCCCGGACCTTGGTTCCGACCGCCGCCCCGGACCTTGGTTCCGACCGCCGCCCCGGACCTTGGTTCCGACCGCCGCCCCGGACCTTGGATCCGACCGCCGCCCCGGACCTTGGTTCCGACCGCCGCCCCGGACCTTGGTTCCGACCGCCGCCCCGGACCTTGGTTCCGACCGCCGCCCCGGACCTTGGTTCCGACCGCCGCCCCGGACCTTGGTTCCGACCGCCGCCCCGGACCTTGGTTCCGACCGCCGCCCCGGACCTTGGTTCCGACCGCCGCCCCGGACCTTGGTTCCGACCGCCGCCCCGGACCTTGGTTCCGACCGCCGCTCCGGACCTTGGTTCCGACCGCCGCCCCGGACCTTGGTCCCGACCGCCGCCCCGGACCTTGGTTCCGACCGCCGCCCCGGACCTTGGTTCCGACTGCCCCATCGGACCTTGGGATCTGACCGCCACCTCGGTCATTGTTTCCGACCGCCACCCCGGACCTTGGTTCCGACCGCCACCCCGGACCTTGGTTCCGACCACCACTTCGGACCATGGTTCCGACCGCCACCACGGACCTTGGTCCCGACCGCCACCCCGGACCTTGGTTCCGACCGCCACCCCGGACCTTGGTTCCGACCGCCACCCCGGACCTTGGTTCCGACCGCCACCCCGGACCTTGGTTCCGAATGCCACCCGGGACCTTGGTTCCGACCGGCACCCCGGACCTTGGTTCCGACCGGCGCCCCGGACCTTGGTTCCGACCACCACCCAGGAGCTCGGTTCCGAACGCCAACCCGGACCTTGGTTCCAACTGCCCCCACGGACTTTGGTTCCGACGCTACCCCGGACCTAGGTTCCGACCGCCACCCGGGACCTTGGTTCCGTCCGCCACACGGGACCTTGGTTCTGACTGCCACCCCGGACCTCGGTTCCGACCGCCACCCCGGACCTTGGTTCCGACCACCACCTCGGACTTTGGTTCCGACCACCTACTAGGACATTGGTTCTGACCGCCACCCCGGACCTTGGTTCCGACCGCCACCCGGACCTTGGTTCCGACCGCCACCCCGGACCTTGGTTCCGACCGCCACCCCGGACCTTGGGTTCTGACCGTCACCCCGGACCTTGGTTCCGACCGCCACCACGGAACGTGGTTCCGACCGCCACCCCTGACATTGGTTCCGACCGCGATCCCGGACCTTCGTTCCGACCGCCAGCCCGGATCTTGGTTCCGACCGCCACGCCGGACCTTGGTCCCGACCGCCACCCCGGACCTTGGTCCCGACCGCCACCCCGGACCTTGGTCCCGACCGCCGCCCCGGACCTTGGTCCTGACCGCCACCCCGGACCTTGGTCCCGACCGCCGCCCCGGACCTTGGTCCCGACCGCCGCCCCGGACCTTGGTTCCGACCGCCGCCCCGGACCTTGGTTCCGACCGCCGCCCCGGACCTTGGTTCCGACCGCCGCCCCGGACCTTGGTTCCGACCGCCGCCCCGGACCTTGGTTCCGACCGCCGCCCCGGACCTTGGTTCCGACCGCCGCCCCGGACCTTGGTTCCGACCGCCGCCCCGGACCTTGGTTCCGACCGCCGCCCCGGACCTTGGTTCCGACCGCCGCCCCGGACCTTGGTTCCGACCGCCGCCCCGGACCTTGGTTCCGACCGCCGCCCCGGACCTTGGTTCCGACCGCCGCCCCGGACCTTGGTTCCGACCGCCGCCCCGGACCTGGGTTCCGACCGCCGCCCCGGACCTTGGTTCCGACCGCCGCCCCGCACCTTGGTTCCGACCGCCGCCCCGCACCTTGGTTCCGACCGCCGCCCCGGACCTGGGTTCCGACCGCCGCCCCGGACCTTGGTCCCGACCGCCGCCCCGGACCTTGGTCCCGACCGCCGCCCCGGACCTTGGTCCCGACCGCCGCCCCGGACATTGGTCCCGACCGCCGCCCCGGACCTTGGTCCCGACCGCCGCCCCGGACCTTGGTCCCGACCGCCGCCCCGGACCTTGGTCCCGACCGCCGCCCCGGACCTTGGTCCCGACCGCCGCCCCGGACCTTGGTCCCGACCGCCGCCCCGGACCTTGGTCCCGACCGCCGCCCCGGACCTTGGTCCCGACCGCCGCCCCGGACCTTGGTCCCGACCGCCGCCCCGGACCTTGGTCCCGACCGCCGCCCCGGACCTTGGTCCCGACCGCCGCCCCGGACCTTGGTCCCGACCGCCGCCCCGGACCTTGGTCCCGACCGCCGCCCCGGACCTTGGTCCCGACCGCCGCCCCGGACCTTGGTCCCGACCGCCGCACCGGACCTTGGTCCCGACCGCCGCCCCGGACCTTGGTTCCGACCGCCGCCCCGGACCTTGGTTCCGACCGCCGCCCCGGACCTTGGTTCCGACCGCCGCCCCGGACCTTGGTTCCGACCGCCGCCCCGGACCTTGGATCCGACCGCCGCCCCGGACCTTGGTTCCGACCGCCGCCCCGGACCTTGGTTCCGACCGCCGCCCCGGACCTTGGTTCCGACCGCCGCCCCGGACCTTGGTTCCGACCGCCGCCCCGGACCTTGGTTCCGACCGCCGCCCCGGACCTTGGTTCCGACCGCCGCCCCGGACCTTGGTTCCGACCGCCGCCCCGGACCTTGGTTCCGACCGCCGCCCCGGACCTTGGTTCCGACCGCCGCCCCGGACCTTGGTTCCGACCGCCGCCCCGGACCTTGGTCCCGACCGCCGCCCCGGACCTTGGTCCCGACCGCCACCCCGGACCTTGGTCCCGACCGCCACCCCTGACCTTGGTCCCGACCGCCGCCCGGGACCTTGGTCCCGACCGCCGCCCCGGACCTTGGTCCCGACCGCCGCCCCGGACCTTGGTCCCGACCGCCGCCCCGGACCTTGGTCCCGACCGCCGCCCCGGACCTTGGTTCCGACCGCCGCCCCGGACCTTGGTTCCGACCGCCGCCCCGGACCTTGGTTCCGACCGCCGCCCCGGACCTTGGTTCCGACCGCCGCCCCGGACCTTGGTTCCGACCGCCGCCCCGGACCTTGGTTCCGACCGCCGCCCCGGACCTTGGTTCCGACCGCCGCCCCGGACCTTGGTTCCGACCGCCGCCCCGGACCTTGGTTCCGACCGCCGCCCCGGACCTTGGTCCCGACCGCCGCCCCGGACCTTGGTCCCGACCGCCACCCCGGACCTTGGTCCCGACCGCCACCCCGGACCTTGGTCCCGACCGCCGCCCGGGACCTTGGTCCCGACCGCCGCCCCGGACCTTGGTCCCGACCGCCGCCCCGGACCTTGGTCCCGACCGCCGCCCCGGACCTTGGTCCCGACCGCCGCCCCGGACCTTGGTCCCGACCGCCGCCCCGGACCTTGGTCCCGACCGCCGCCCCGGACCTTGGTCCCGACCGCCGCCCCGGACCTTGGTCCCGACCGCCGCCCCGGACCTTGGTCCCGACCGCCGCCCCGGACCTTGGTCCCGACCGCCGCCCCGGACCTTGGTCCCGACCGCCGCCCCGGACCTTGGTCCCGACCGCCGCCCCGGACCTTGGTCCCGACCGCCGCCCCGGACCTTGGTCCCGACCGCCGCCCCGGACCTTGGTCCCGACCGCCGCCCCGGACCTTGGTCCCGACCGCCGCCCCGGACCTTGGTTCCGACCGCCGCCCCGGACCTTGGGTTCTGACCGCCGCCCCGGACCTTGGTTCCGACCGCCGCCCCGGACCTTGGTTCCGACCGCCGCCCCGGACCTTGGTTCCGACCGCCGCCCCGGACCTTGGTTCCGACCGCCGCCCCGGACCTTGGTTCCGACCGCCGCCCCGGACCTTGGTTCCGACCGCCGCTCCGGACCTTGGTTCCGACCGCCGCCCCGGACCTTGGTCCCGACCGCCGCCCCGGACCTTGGTTCCGACCGCCGCCCCGGACCTTGGTTCCGACCGCCGCCCCGGACCTTGGTTCCGACCGCCGCCCCGGACCTTGGTTCCGACCGCCGCCCCGGACCTTGGATCCGACCGCCGCCCCGGACCTTGGTTCCGACCGCCGCCCCGGACCTTGGTTCCGACCGCCGCCCCGGACCTTGGTTCCGACCGCCGCCCCGGACCTTGGTTCCGACCGCCGCCCCGGACCTTGGTTCCGACCGCCGCCCCGGACCTTGGTTCCGACCGCCGCCCCGGACCTTGGTTCCGACCGCCGCCCCGGACCTTGGTTCCGACCGCCGCCCCGGACCTTGGTTCCGACCGCCGCTCCGGACCTTGGTTCCGACCGCCGCCCCGGACCTTGGTCCCGACCGCCGCCCCGGACCTTGGTTCCGACCGCCGCCCCGGACCTTGGTTCCGACTGCCCCATCGGACCTTGGGATCTGACCGCCACCTCGGTCATTGTTTCCGACCGCCACCCCGGACCTTGGTTCCGACCGCCACCCCGGACCTTGGTTCCGACCACCACTTCGGACCATGGTTCCGACCGCCACCACGGACCTTGGTCCCGACCGCCACCCCGGACCTTGGTTCCGACCGCCACCCCGGACCTTGGTTCCGACCGCCACCCCGGACCTTGGTTCCGACCGCCACCCCGGACCTTGGTTCCGAATGCCACCCGGGACCTTGGTTCCGACCGGCACCCCGGACCTTGGTTCCGACCGGCGCCCCGGACCTTGGTTCCGACCACCACCCAGGAGCTCGGTTCCGAACGCCAACCCGGACCTTGGTTCCAACTGCCCCCACGGACTTTGGTTCCGACGCTACCCCGGACCTAGGTTCCGACCGCCACCCGGGACCTTGGTTCCGTCCGCCACACGGGACCTTGGTTCTGACTGCCACCCCGGACCTCGGTTCCGACCGCCACCCCGGACCTTGGTTCCGACCACCACCTCGGACTTTGGTTCCGACCACCTACTAGGACATTGGTTCTGACCGCCACCCCGGACCTTGGTTCCGACCGCCACCCGGACCTTGGTTCCGACCGCCACCCCGGACCTTGGTTCCGACCGCCACCCCGGACCTTGGGTTCTGACCGTCACCCCGGACCTTGGTTCCGACCGCCACCACGGAACGTGGTTCCGACCGCCACCCCTGACATTGGTTCCGACCGCGATCCCGGACCTTCGTTCCGACCGCCAGCCCGGATCTTGGTTCCGACCGCCACGCCGGACCTTGGTCCCGACCGCCACCCCGGACCTTGGTCCCGACCGCCACCCCGGACCTTGGTCCCGACCGCCGCCCCGGACCTTGGTCCTGACCGCCACCCCGGACCTTGGTCCCGACCGCCGCCCCGGACCTTGGTCCCGACCGCCGCCCCGGACCTTGGTTCCGACCGCCGCCCCGGACCTTGGTTCCGACCGCCGCCCCGGACCTTGGTTCCGACCGCCGCCCCGGACCTTGGTTCCGACCGCCGCCCCGGACCTTGGTTCCGACCGCCGCCCCGGACCTTGGTTCCGACCGCCGCCCCGGACCTTGGTTCCGACCGCCGCCCCGGACCTTGGTTCCGACCGCCGCCCCGGACCTTGGTTCCGACCGCCGCCCCGGACCTTGGTTCCGACCGCCGCCCCGGACCTTGGTTCCGACCGCCGCCCCGGACCTTGGTTCCGACCGCCGCCCCGGACCTTGGTTCCGACCGCCGCCCCGGACCTTGGTTCCGACCGCCGCCCCGGACCTGGGTTCCGACCGCCGCCCCGGACCTTGGTTCCGACCGCCGCCCCGCACCTTGGTTCCGACCGCCGCCCCGCACCTTGGTTCCGACCGCCGCCCCGGACCTGGGTTCCGACCGCCGCCCCGGACCTTGGTCCCGACCGCCGCCCCGGACCTTGGTCCCGACCGCCGCCCCGGACCTTGGTCCCGACCGCCGCCCCGGACATTGGTCCCGACCGCCGCCCCGGACCTTGGTCCCGACCGCCGCCCCGGACCTTGGTCCCGACCGCCGCCCCGGACCTTGGTCCCGACCGCCGCCCCGGACCTTGGTCCCGACCGCCGCCCCGGACCTTGGTCCCGACCGCCGCCCCGGACCTTGGTCCCGACCGCCGCCCCGGACCTTGGTCCCGACCGCCGCCCCGGACCTTGGTCCCGACCGCCGCCCCGGACCTTGGTCCCGACCGCCGCCCCGGACCTTGGTCCCGACCGCCGCCCCGGACCTTGGTCCCGACCGCCGCCCCGGACCTTGGTCCCGACCGCCGCCCCGGACCTTGGTCCCGACCGCCGCCCCGGACCTTGGTCCCGACCGCCGCCCCGGACCTTGGTCCCGACCGCCGCCCCGGACCTTGGTCCCGACCGCCGCCCCGGACCTTGGTCCCGACCGCCGCCCCGGACCTTGGTCCCGACCGCCGCACCGGACCTTGGTCCCGACCGCCGCCCCGGACCTTGGTTCCGACCGCCGCCCCGGACCTTGGTTCCGACCGCCGCCCCGGACCTTGGTTCCGACCGCCGCCCCGGACCTTGGTTCCGACCGCCGCCCCGGACCTTGGATCCGACCGCCGCCCCGGACCTTGGTTCCGACCGCCGCCCCGGACCTTGGTTCCGACCGCCGCCCCGGACCTTGGTTCCGACCGCCGCCCCGGACCTTGGTTCCGACCGCCGCCCCGGACCTTGGTTCCGACCGCCGCCCCGGACCTTGGTTCCGACCGCCGCCCCGGACCTTGGTTCCGACCGCCGCCCCGGACCTTGGTTCCGACCGCCGCCCCGGACCTTGGTTCCGACCGCCGCCCCGGACCTTGGTCCCGACCGCCGCCCCGGACCTTGGTCCCGACCGCCACCCCGGACCTTGGTCCCGACCGCCGCCCCGGACCTTGGTCCCGACCGCCGCCCCGGACCTTGGTCCCGACCGCCGCCCCGGACCTTGGTCCCGACCGCCGCCCCGGACCTTGGTCCCGACCGCCGCCCCGGACCTTGGTCCCGACCGCCGCCCCGGACCTTGGTCCCGACCGCCGCCCCGGACCTTGGTCCCGACCGCCGCCCCGGACCTTGGTCCCGACCGCCGCCCCGGACCTTGGTCCCGACCGCCGCCCCGGACCTTGGTCCGACCGCCGCCCCGGACCTTGGTCCCGACCGCCGCCCCGGACCTTGGTCCCGACCGCCGCCCCGGACCTTGGTCCCGACCGCCGCCCCGGACCTTGGTCCCGACCGCCGCCCCGGACCTTGGTCCCGACCGCCGCCCCGGACCTTGGTCCCGACCGCCGCCCCGGACCTTGGTCCCGACCGCCGCCCCGGACCTTGGTCCCGACCGCCGCCCCGGACCTTGGTCCCGACCGCCGCCCCGGACCTTGGTCCCGACCGCCGCCCCGGACCTTGGTCCCGACCGCCGCCCCGGACCTTGGTCCCGACCGCCGCCCCGGACCTTGGTCCCGACCGCCGCCCCGGACCTTGGTCCCGACCGCCGCCCCGGACCTTGGTCCCGACCGCCGCCCCGGACCTTGGTCCCGACCGCCGCCCCGGACCTTGGTCCCGACCGCCGCCCCGGACCTTGGTCCCGACCGCCGCCCCGGACCTTGGTCCCGACCGCCGCCCCGGACCTTGGTCCCGACCGCCGCCCCGGACCTTGGTCCCGACCGCCGCCCCGGACCTTGGTCCCGACCGCCGCCCCGGACCTTGGTCCCGACCGCCGCCCCGGACCTTGGTCCCGACCGCCGCCCCGGACCTTGGTCCCGACCGCCGCCCCGGACCTTGGTCCCGACCGCCGCCCCGGACCTTGGTCCCGACCGCCGCCCCGGACCTTGGTCCCGACCGCCGCCCCGGACCTTGGTCCCGACCGCCGCCCCGGACCTTGGTCCCGACCGCCGCCCCGGACCTTGGTCCCGACCGCCGCCCCGGACCTTGGTCCCGACCGCCGCCCCGGACCTTGGTTCCGACCGCCGCCCCGGACCTTGGTTCCGACCGCCGCCCCGGACCTTGGTTCCGACCGCCGCCCCGGACCTTGGTTCCGACCGCCGCCCCGGACCTTGGTTCCGACCGCCGCCCCGGACCTTGGTTCCGACCGCCGCCCCGGACCTTGGTTCCGACCGCCGCCCCGGACCTTGGTTCCGACCGCCGCCCCGGACCTTGGTTCCGACCGCCGCCCCGGACCTTGGTTCCGACCGCCGCCCCGGACCTTGGTTCCGACCGCCGCCCCGGACCTTGGTTCCGACCGCCGCCCCGGACCTTGGTTCCGACCGCCGCCCCGGACCTTGGTTCCGACCGCCGCCCCGGACCTTGGTTCCGACCGCCGCCCCGGACCTTGGTTCCGACCGCCGCCCCGGACCTTGGTTCCGACCGCCGCCCCGGACCTTGGTTCCGACCGCCGCCCCGGACCTTGGTTCCGACCGCCGCCCCGGACCTTGGTTCCGACCGCCGCCCCGGACCTTGGTTCCGACCGCCGCCCCGGACCTTGGTTCCGACCGCCGCCCCGGACCTTGGTTCCGACCGCCGCCCCGGACCTTGGTTCCGACCGCCGCCCCGGACCTTGGTTCCGACCGCCGCCCCGGACCTTGGTTCCGACCGCCGCCCCGGACCTTGGTTCCGACCGCCGCCCCGGACCTTGGTTCCGACCGCCGCCCCGGACCTTGGTTCCGACCGCCGCCCCGGACCTTGGTTCCGACCGCCGCCCCGGACCTTGGTTCCGACCCGCCGCCCCCCGGACCTTGGTTCCGACCGCCGCCCCGGACCTTGGTTCCGACCGCC